>NC_056725.1:1772806859-1773106859 GCF_019279795.1 Protopterus annectens
AGGGTTGACACCATACGAGCTTGCAACTCAAGATACCCACCTTACAGAGGTCACAGCAATCAGCAGAACTGTCTTCCATGTTAAGAAACTCAGGTCAGCCAGATTAGTTGGTTCAAATGGAGCAGGTTTTAGTTTCTCTAACATAAAATTAAGATCCAGAGGAAGGGCCACCAGTTTACTTAGAGGCCTCTTATGCAAAAACCCTTTTAAGAACATTTTGTCATAGGAGTGCCTTGAAAGAGGAGGGTCCATGGGCAGACATACTGAAATGGCCAATAAATGAACCTTAATAAAGAAAAATAAAGACCACAGGACACTAACTCGCACAAATACAGTAAAACCAGAGAACAACTAGCCCTGAATGGGTGTTGGTAATGCTGTTGGCACCAACTAGAAACCTTTTCAATTTGCTAATATATGATTTTTTAGTAGCAGGTTTTCTTGCCTCAATTAGTACCTGCTGCACATCCTCAGAAATCAGCCTAAAAGGAATTAAGACCCTAATGTGCCATGCAGTCAGCTGAAGATGGCAGATGTTGGGGTGTGTCAAACACCCCTGTTCTTTTGTGAGTATATCCATTCTTTGAGTAAGTTTGTGGTAATTGCCCCTAACCATTTCAAAAAGAAGGGAGAACCACAGTTGCCTTGGCCAGAAAGGAGTCAACACAATGATCTTGGGGGATTCCTTCTTAATCTTCAGAAGTACCCTGGATATTAGTGGAAAGGGTGGAAAAGCATACCAGAAAATTCCTGTCTAAAGAAAAGAAAAGGCATCCATCTTTCAGGAGTATACACACCTTCTTGCATGGAGTCTTGGAACAGAATTTTGCCAGTTGATTGTTCAGAGAGGAAGTAAAGAGATCTACTTGAGGAACTGTTGATTGTTCAGAGAGGAAGCAAAGAGGTCTACATGAGGAACTCTCCACAGATGTATCAAATCCTGGAAGACTCCCTGATCTGGTTTCCATTCATGAGGGCCTGCCCCGGTCCTGTGCAACTTTTCTGCCACACAATTTTGTTCTGATGGAATTTAAGATACCTGTACAGTGAGATTGTGTTGTGAAACTATATCCCAAGCTAATATTTCTAGTCAGCAAAGGGGGTATGACTTGGTCTCCCCTTGCCTGTTGAAGTACCACATGACTGTGGTATGGTCTATAACCACTTGAAGAAGTCCTAAGGACCAAAGATGGTTCAGAGAGTTGATTGCCTTGATCAGGGCAATCATCCACTTGATACTTATTTGCTTGCATATGTCCTTGGTGTCCCATACCTCCTGCACTTTTATCTCCCCCAAAACTGCTCAACAAGCAAAGTCCGAAGCATATGTAGTGACTGACTACTTTGGAGCAGGGATGGACAAGGGGAAACCAGGATTTAAAGATATCTAAGGTCTCCACCAAAACATTTCTAACATACTCCAGTAATGAGATCTAAAAAGATAAAAGGGTGTTTATGCTGGATCCAAAGAGATTTTAGATATCACTGTATCTTTCTTGTTTGGAGTCTTGCCAGGGTATCATGAGAATCATGAGAATCACAGATGCCAAGAAAGCCAAAATTCAGCCGTATTCCCTTACAATGGCTGAAGTCAGAGTGAAAAATCTTAGAAATAGATCTAGATAAAAAAAGAAGTTATGTACTTGCCATAACGTTCCACGTGAGTTGCTCATCTCACCTTCATTCTTTACTGATGGGTTCGGAGTCGATCCCTCGGCTCGGATATGGCCAATTGCAAAGCTCGAGGTCTTCAAATAGCTCGAGGCCAAGTCCCTAGTACATATCCCATGATGCACCTGTGAATTACCTCAGATCTTGTTTGCTGCGTATACCAATGCCATATGTCATTCTTTCAGTCCCAGAAAAAGAAATAAAAGGATTGAGTAACCAGGATGGATCCAACATCTCGGTCATCTATCAGCCCAGGAAGGGGTAGGAGGGAGGGACATAAGAATAAAGGCGAGATGAACAAGTCACATTCTTTACTGATGGGTAGCGTCCCAAGCACCATCAATCTCAGGTGGCTCAAGGGAGTATATTTCTCAGGACTGTGGATCCAACGGAGGCCCTGTCAACTTTGTAATGAGTGATAAAGGTATGAGGTTGTGACCAAGTGGCTGCTGCACAAATGTTATCAATGGGAAGTCTGACAGAAAAGGCAGATGATGTAGAAACTGCTCTGGTTGAGTGAGCTTTAATCTTGTGTTGCAAAGCCATATTGGCAGCTGAATAGGCAAAGGTGATACAATCAGATAACCATTTAGACAGAGTTATTTTAGCCACTGGTGTACCCTTCCTGGAGTCTGAAAATGAAAAAGTTGGTCTGATTTCCCGAAATCTTTTGTTCTATCCAAATGAAATCTGAGCCGTCTGTGAACATCAAGTTTGTGCAGCATGTACTCTAAATTGTTTGAATGGCTGGGGAAGACTGGCAAATCAATAACTTGGTTAAGACTGGCTTCAGTGCAAACTTTGGGCAAGAATGAGGGATTTGTTCTAAGTGATACTCTATCAGCATGGAATATAAAATAGGGAGGCTTGATGGATAAAGCCTGAAACTCTGACACTCTGCAGGCAGAAGTAATAGCTACCATAAAGATGGTCTTCCAAGACAAAAATTTGAGATCACAAGATGAAGCTGGTTCAGAAGGTGGAAGAATTATGCAGGAAAGCATAACACTTAGATTCCATGGAGAATAGGGAGATTTAACAGGTGGTCTAATATGAAAGGTCCCTTTGAGAAAGGCTTTGGATAACTTGTGAGACATGATATTCAATCCTTCAAATCCAAGATGAAAATTAGAAATAGCAGCCAACTGAACCCAAACTGTTGCTGATGCAGCTCCTTTGTTAAAGATCATAGTCAAGAACTCTAAGATGGAGGCCATAGGGGCTTGGTAAGGATCAATATTATTTTAAGAGGCCCATATAGAAATTTTTTTTTTCATTTGCTGAGGTATAGCTTTCTAGTAGAAGATTTATGAGAAGACAAAAGCATCTGTTTTGTCTCACTGGAAAGGTTATAGAACCTGGCTATGATGGGAACTGGAGAAGCCAAGCTGTGAGCTTCAGGGTCTGCAGAGAGATGATGAACATCCCCCAACGGGTGCGTCAGAAGGTCTGGAACTGGGTCCATAGATCCTCCAAAAGATGAAGTCAAAGGAAGGGGAAACAAATCTGATGAGGCCAATGAGGGGCTATTGGAACGATGGTCCTTCCCAGAGTTTTTGCTTTCTGTAGAACCTCGGGTATCAACGGGATTGGTAAAAAAGCACAGAGGAGATCCGGAGGCCAATCATGCACGAGTGCGTCCCCCTTGGGGCTTTTCCTGGAGGGGGAATTAAGGCGAAGTAGCTTCTGCATTTCGTGTTGATGTGGCTGTGAATAAGGTTGCAGCAAAGGTGGCCCCACCTGCAGAATATCCTGTCCACTATTTCTTTCTTGAGGGACCACTCATGGGGCAACAAGATTGAACCTGCTCAGTTTGTCTGCTATCACGCTGAATCTCCCCGGGATGTGCATAGCCAACAGAAAGCACTGGGTGGAAACAGCCCACTGCCAAACTCTGAGACCCTCACGACAAAGAGGGTAAAACCTGGTTCCTCCTTGTTTGTTCAAATATCAGACCACCAACATGCTGTCTGTCTGAATCGCACTCTTACCCAGAGGAAGAGAGTCCTGAAAGTACTGCAATGCCAAAAGTACTGTTCTCATCTCCCGGACATTGATATGCAGATGTGTCTCTTGATCGGTCCATGTGCCTTGGGCAATCTTTCCCTGAAAATGCCCCCCCCCTATCAGGGAAGCTGGCCGCTGGAGGGGGTAACACAAATGGTCATCCTATCGTGACAAGAAGTGAGGTCAACCACCACCGAAGTTCCTTTTTGCAAGACTTTGTGATCATTGTAGTGTGAGTCATGAGGAGCTCTTGGTAAGACCATTGAGTGAACAACAGCCATTGTAGTATCCGCATGTGCATACGAGCTAGAGGTATGGCTAGAATTGCTGTCGCCATCATGCCTAATACTTTCAGAACTTCCGATGCTGGTGCTTTGTCTTTTGATATGAGAATGCTGACATGTTGATGGAGAAGAGAGACTCTTTCTATTGGAAGTCTTAGTGTGGTGGGTGGTGGTGTCCAACTCTGCCCCGATAAAAACGATATGCTGCGATGGCGACAAGGCAGATTTTTCTGAGTTGATTGTAATGCCCAGATGCTTGCAGAGTGACAGAGTGGACTCCCTGGTCTGAATGAGTTGATGCCTGGTGGTGGCAGTAAGGAGCCAATCATCTAAGTATGAAAACACCGAGAATCCTAGACGATTCAGGTGAGCCGTAACCACTGCCATGCATTTGGTGAACACTCTGGGGGCTGTAGTGAGACCAAAGGGCAGGGCTTGAAAAGTACAGTTGTGTACACTTACCGTAAATGTAGATGTTCAAGTGTATTCACTGTTGCAGGCCTAACTAATGTGTTATCCGGCTCCCGGTAGCCCTCGGTCGGCCAGAATACCAAAGGTAAGTAAATATGACATCGGTTGCCATCGGTTGTAAAGGACGTCAGAGCGTCCGATACAAAAGGAGGCAGCCAATGTTACTTCCTCAGTCTATCTTTCCACAACAGTCAGGAACCCCCAGAAAATAAGGCTTAAACCAAAAACTAATTTAGCAAATAACAAATTCAGCCTGTACCTCAGGAAAAGAGAAAAGGAGAGGACCAAAAAAGGGGGAAGGAGGGAGGGAAACCAGGACTGCAACAGTGAATACACTCGAACATCTACATTTATGGTAAGTGTACACAACTGTTCTATGTTCATCGTGTTTCACTGTTGCAGTCCTAACCAATGGGTTGATTACCAAAGCCCACAGAAAAACGGGGGGAGGAACCAACAGCATCAAGGGTCGCAGATAATGCCCTGCAACACAGCAGTGGCAAACCCTGCCCTGGCTCTGGAAAACAGAGGCAAATTATAATGTTTTGTGAAAGTTTGAACAGAAGACCATGTGGCAGCCTCCAAAATGTCTTTAATAGGGACACCCCTTAGAAAGGCTGCATAATTGGAAGCCGCTCTAGTTGAGTGGGTCCTAACCCCTTGAGGAGTAGCTTTGCCATGAAAGGAATAACAAAACGTAATGCAATGTGCAATCCATTTAGAAATGGTTTGCTTAGAAATAGCCTTGTCCTGGGCTCCAGGGGCAAAACTGACAATCAACTCTGCTGTTTTCCGAAGGTCTTTAGTCCTGTCCAGGTAAAACCTGAGCTGTCTTTGCACATCAAGAGAACGTAGGATCCTTTCACCTTTATTTTGAGGATTAGGAAAGAAGATAGGAAGGTGTATGGACTAATTAAGAGTCAGGCTAGAAACCACCTTAGGCATAAAGGGGGGATTAGTTCTGAGAGAGACTCTATCTGCATGGAAAATAAGAAAAGGCTCCACAGCCATCAAAGGTTGCAGCTCCGAAACTCTCCTTGCTGAAGTTATAGCCAAGAGGAAGGCGGTCTTCCAAGGGAGAAACTTTAAATCTTCAGAAGCAGCTGGCTCAAAAGGAGGAAGAGTGAGTTTCTTTAGAATAAAATTAAGATCCCAGACTGGAGTAGCTGCTCTTCTGGGAGGTTTTAAGTTGCAAGCACCTCTGAGAAACATTTTCATCAGGGGATGAGAGAAAATGGGTTGTTCAAGAGAACAATGAGCAGAAATGGCTGAAGCATGGATCTTGATAGAGGAAAAAGAAAGACCACCCTGAAGCAAATCAGCAAGGTATTCCAGGATCAGAGGCAGGGTAGGCTGAGAAGCAGATTCCCCTCTAGCCTGCATCCATTGAGAGAACCTTTCCCATTTGCCAGTGTAGGACTTCCTAGAGCTAGGCCTCCTGGCCTCCCTCAGCAAGTCAACCACCTGTTGGGAAAGGGAGGAAGAAAGGGAAGGAGTTATGCAATGAGCTATGCTGCCAAATGGAGAGACTGAAGACGAGGATGTAGAATGTTTCCCCTTTCCTGAACCAAAAGATCTGGCTTCAGAGGAAGATGCCAAGGAGGAAAAAGGGAGAGACTGTGAAGCAGCGGATACCAATGTTGTCTGGGCCAGTCCGGAGCTATGAGAATAATCCTTGGTCGTTTGTCCCTGATCTTCATTAACACTCTGGGAAGAAGAGGAAGAGGAGGGAAGGTGTACACTGATAGCAACGTCCAAGGGAAGGACAGAGCATCCACTTTCCAGGCTGTGTTGTGATGATGTCTGGTGCAAAAGAGAGGTAGAAGATGGTTGTCTGGGGAGGAGAAATGATCCACCTAAGGCGTGCCCCAATGTTGAATGATGCTGTAAAAATACTGCTCTGTTCAGCTGCCACTCGTGAGGATCCAGGGTTTGCCTGCTCAACTGGTCTGCCAAAACAATGAGCCTTCCTAGAAGAAAAGTACAGTTTTGTACCTACCATAAATGTAGATGTCCGAGAGACATGCAACTGCAGTCATAACATGTGGGTTTGTCCTGCCTCAGGCAGCCCTCGGTCGGCCGGATTCCAAAGTCTGGGTCTGACGTCGGCTGATGTCGCATTTCTCTCCGACATCAGAGCGGCTGGAGTATATAAGCATCAGCCGACGCCATTTTCTTCAGTGTTTCTTGCCCCAGATGCCAGGTGCCCTCCAAGGAAGGCTGTAATCAAATTGGAAGACAAAAACAGGATTCCAAACAAATACATGAGCAATACAACAAATACACCATAACAGATATCCCCAGCTAAGAGAGAGAGAGGGATAGGAGTGGACCCTAAGTATAGAGGGGTATAGAGGGAGGGAAAACCCGACTGCAGTTGCAAGTCTCTCGGACATCTACATTTATGGTAGGTACAAAACTGTACTATGTCCTTCAAGAATGCAACTGCAGTCATAACATGTGGGTAGAATACCATAGCTTAGCTGGGGGAGGAGGTATGCTCTAGGAAAGAGATGGTGTGGCAATCAAACCCTGCAGGACTGCCGAAGCAAAGCCTGATCTGGATCTGGAGTATAGGGGAGATTGTAGTGTTTTGAGAATGTATGCACGGAGCTCCATGTAGCAGCTTCTAGAATGTCCTTTGTAGGCACCCCTCTTAAAAATGCTGCAGAGGTGGCTGTAGCTCTGGTGGAATGTGGTCTGACATAGGCTGGAACAGTCTTTCCATGAAAGGAATAACAGAATCTGATGCAATGTTCAATCCATTTAGAAATAGTCTGTTTTGAAATTGCTTTTCCTTGGACTGCAGGGGCGTAAGCTACAAAAAGCTGTTCAGACTTCCTACTGGCCTTGGTTCTGTCCAGGTAGTATCGAAGTTGTCTATGAATGTCCAAGGTATGTAAAAGCCTTTCCCCCTTATTCTCAGGATTGGGGAAGAAGGCAGGCAGATGGATGGCTTGATTTAGAGAAACCCTAGATACCACCTTTGGCATAAAGGTAGGGTTGGTCCTTAATGAAACCCTGTCTCTGTGGAAAATAATAAAGGGTGGTATTGCCATTAGGGCCTGTAGTTCCGAAACCCTTCTTGCTGAGGTAATTGCCAACAGGAAGGCTGTTTTCCATGAGAGAAATTGCAAGTCAACTGAAGCTGCTGGCTCAAAAGGAGGAAGAGTCAGTTTTTCTAAGACAAAATTGAGGTCCCAGGCTGGCACTGGGGCCTTTCTTGGTGGCTTAATGTTCTTGATTCCCTGAGGAATTGCCTTAGTAAGGGGTGAGAAAAAACAGGAGGATCAGTGTTGTATCTGGCTGAAATAGCAGATGCATGTATTTTTATTGACGAATATGATAGGCCACTCTGTAACATATCTGCCAAATATTCCAAGATAAGTGGGATGTTCAACAATGATGCATCATGCCCTTTGCTGGTATTCCAATTGCTGAATCTTTTCCACTTTGCTAAGTAGACCTTTGTGGTGGATGGTCTTCGAGCCTCTGTTAGTATCCTCTGGACTTCCTTGGAGAGAGGTAAGTTGAATGTATTTATGGGATCTCCCAGGCTGTTAGCTGCAGAGTTTGAAGGTTTGGATGCAGTGTTTCGAAATTGTGCTGAGTCAAAAGTAGAGGCCACTGAGGGAGGGCCCACCTCCTGGTGTGACATATGCTCTGTAGTAGTGGGTACCAGTGTTGTCTTGGCCAATCCGGAGCTATTATAATTCCCTTGGGCTTCTCTGCTTTGATCTTTAGTAATACTGAGGTCATCAGTGGCAGAGGTGGGAATGCATAGATTGCTAGGGAGCTCCAGTTGAATGAAAGAGCATCTATTTTCCAAGCCTTTGGATGGTATGTCCTTGTGCAAAATTTTGGTAGTAGATGATTGAGGTGAGAGGCAAATAGGTCCACTTCTGGCTTGCCCCATGTCGAAGTGAGTTGTCTGAAAGCCTTCGGATGCAACTTCCACTTGTGTGGATCTGTGAAATTCCTGCTTAGGCTGTCCGCCAACACATTGTCTTTTCCTGGAACAAACTGTGATTGCAACTGGATGTTTAGACTCAGTGATTTCTCCCAAAGCTGCATTGTCAGTCTGCAAAGGGGATAAGAGTGAGTGCCCCCCTGCTTGTTTATGTACCACATCACTGTGGTGTTGTCTGTCCGTATCACTAAGTGACCTTGCTGGAGTTGGTTTTGAAAAGCCTCGATAGCATGCATTACTGCCAGCATTTCCTTTTGATTTATATGCAGATGTGTTTCCTTTGGAGACCATTGTCCTTGTATACATCTGCCTTCCATGTGCGCCCCCCATCCGAGGTCTGAGGCGTCTGTAGTCATGGTCTGTGTTATCTGTGGTTTTTTGAATGACAAACCTGTGTTTTCCTGGCTCACCGAAGCCCACCATAGGAATTCCTTTTGTAAGCATGGGATGAGTGGTATGATTGACTCCAAGTTGTTGCTGTGCTGAGACCAAACGCTTTTTAGGTACCATTGAAGCTTTCTCATGTGTAGTTTTGCTAATGGAACCAGTTGGATGCAGGATGCCATGTAACCCAGGGCCTGTAGGACTCTCCTTGCAGTCATCTGGGTGAGTTTTGCTAAACCTTTGAAGTATTGAGTTAACTTCTCTTGCTTGTCTTCTGTCAGGTAAGCCATTTGAGAGGCTGTGTCTAGTTTGGCTCCTAAGAAGATTATTTGCTGGGATGGCTGCAGTCTTGACTTTTGGAAGTTGACTGTGTATCCCAGAGCTTGAAGTAATCGTATGACATATTCCAGATTTTTTGACAACATCAATTTGTCGTCCGCTTGTATGAGGCAGTCGTCCAGGTACGGGTAAATTTGTATACCCTGGAGCCTGCAATGAGCAATTATTGAAGCCAGGCATTTTGTAAACACTCTGGGCGCAGTAGATAAGCCAAATGGCAATGCTGAGAATTGATAATGCTCTGGCCCTGCAAGAAATCTGAGGTATCTTCTGCAACAGTGTCTGATAGGGACATACAGGTATGCCTCCTTGAGGTCCAGAGTAATCAGCCACGACTCCTTGCCCAGCATGGGAAGGAGTTGCTGTAGAGTCAGCATTTTGAACTTTGGTACTATGAGAAAGGTGTTTAATGCGGACAAGTCCAGTATTGGTCTCCATTGAGTTTCTTTTCTTGGAACAAGGAACAGTCTTGAGTAAAATCCCTATTCTTGTTCTTGTTGTGGAACTCTTTCTATTGCTTTCATTTGAGTTAGCAGAGAGATTTGCTTCATAGCCTCTGCCCTTTGATGTTGTGGTAGATTTGGCATGCCTTGTTTTCTTGGTAAGGTATGAAAATGAAACCTGTACCCTCGGTCTATAATGTCCAAAATCCATTTGTCCCTTGTCAGTCTGTGCCAGTTTTCTGCAAACAGAGATAATTTCCCGCCCAAGGGAGCTTCCAGTTGTTTCCTGGTAGGCGGTAGTAGAGGAAAGTCATTGAGATTGTGGTTGTTGGGCAGGAGAAACCCCTGCGTCACCTCTTTGGTTTCCTGGCTGCCATTGATGTCCCCTGTAAGGGCCTCTGTATTGGCCTCTTCCTCGGCCACGTCTGTTCTTACCCCTTTGAAACTTTTCAGGATTAGGAAAGGACTAGTTTTTTGAAGGCCAATTCCTACTGAATCTGGGGGGTTGAACCTGGAGGAAATCCTTTACAGTTTGAACTGATTTTGCTTTTTCTTCGATGGTCTTTAGTACATCCTTAGCATTTGCACCAAAAAGCTTGTTCTTTTCCAAAGGTGCATCCAGAAGCTTTGCTTTTACATGATCTGGTAGAGGTTGATCTTTTAACCAAGCATGTCTTTGCATCACTGCCCCTGTCATAGCTGCCCTACATGAAGCTTCCAGTGCATCATATCCACACTGCAGGAAGTGATTGCTTACTTGCTGAGTGTTATGTACAGCTTCCTGCAAAGTCTTCCTGTCTAAAGGATCAGGAGAAGCTAGTGTTTTTTGTAAATCTTCTAAAAGATAATCCTGATATTGGAACATATGAAAAAGGCAATTTAAAGCTCTCATAGATAAGGTAGTGGAAGTGTAAACCTTTTTACCCCATCTCTCTAATGACCTTGCTTCCCTGTTGGAGGGTAAAGGATTTTTTGAGGTGGAGGCTGAAACTCCTTTAGGCCCCTGTGAAATAGTTTCCAAATCAACAGTATGGGTCCTGAATAAATGGGAATGAGTTTCAGGGACCCTGTAATACCTGTCCGGCTTGGCTGGTGCAGGAGGGAGAGTATCAGGGGTAGCACTAGAATCAGAATACAAATCATCCAGAACATCAAGTACAGGAGGAATAGCTAAGGGCCTGTGCTGAGGCTTCTTAAGGAAAGTCCTAAGGCGTTTCCTGGAATCAGAATATTCCTGGCCCTGCCACTTGAAATGTTCCCTCATGGTGTGCAGAACTTCCCCAAAGGAAATATCCTCAGGTGGGGAGGCCGAAGGTATGGAATCTTCTGCATCTGAGTCCTCATAGGTCTGGAAGAGCTCTTCCTGGCCATCAGAGTGGACAGAGCCCTCAGAGTCTTCATCTGAAGGAGTAGGGTCAGAGGGTTCAACCCGGGGCCTTTTATCAGGAGGAGGCTGGGATGCTCTCTCTGGATGGGTCTGCGAACCTCTAATCATGGAAATTAAATCAGCAACCATGGACATAATTTGTGTCTCTGGAGTCGGCTGAGGTAAAGATCTAGAAGTAATATGCTTTGTTTTGCTGGCTGCCTTAGCCCTAGTGTAGGCCTTAATAGACATGACCATAGGAGGCCTGGCAGCTCCACGTGCAGGAGTGACCTTGTCTACAGCAATGGTCTCGGGCATTTCCTCTGTTTCGGTATCCGGAGGAAAATCTATAACTGGCGTCGGAGTAATGTCTGGAATCGGAGTCGTCGGTAATGCGGTGTCTTCGATTCGAAGCGGTGGAGAGACCGTCTCAGAGGGAACCGAAGCACTCGCGCTAGATTTTGGCGTGGAGTCGGTAGTAGACGCGGGCCGAGGATGTCAGTCCCGGTCTTTTCGCTTTTTGGGAGTTTGCGATGTCGGAAGATCCGACGGCATGGTATAAGCAAATTTATCGCCGAAAAAGTCTTCAGCGAACTCCGCCCGGCGCCTGAGAGTGCGCTTGTTGGAGCGAGCACAGGCTACACAGGCCGAGACGTCGTGGTCTGGGCCCAGGCAAGGGAGGCAGTAAGAGTGGAAATCCTTATGAGGTATTTGTTTACCACAAAAAAGACAATTGTTAACTTTTTCAGTAATTTCTGACATCGGCTGAGGCAAGAAAAGGTCCCCAACGGGGTACTTATCTTTTTTGATGACTTCGGTATCGTAGAATACAAGAGCTGACCGACCGGCACTTGCGAACTGCTTCTGCTTCGGGCACCGCGCGGCAAGAAAGACTGAAGAAAATGGCGTCGGCTGATGCTTATATACTCCAGCTGCTCTGACGTCGGAGAGAAATGCGACATCAGCCGACGTCGGACCCAGACTTTGGAATCCGGCCGACCAAGGGCTGCCTGTGGCAGGACAACCCACATGTTATGACTGCAGTTGCATTCTTGAAGGACATCTGAGCTAGGAGATGCAGGTCCAGGGATGCTGCCATGGACCAAAGATTCATGCTTTGTCTGCACAGGGGGTAAGAGTGAGTCCCTCCCTGCTTGTTGATGTACCACATAACTGTGGTGTTGTCTGTTCTGACAAGCAGGGTCCCTGGAGAAATAAGATGCTTGAAAGCTAGTAAGGCCTGCTGAACTGCAATCAACTCTTTTAGATTTATGTGCAGGTGCATCTGCTGGACGTTCCAATGTTCCTGTATGCATCTGCCATCCAGGTGTGCTTCCCAGGTGTAGTCCAATGCGTCTGTAGTCAGAACTTGAGTGGCAGGAGCTGTCCAAAAAGGCATGCCTCTGTTTTGTAGACAGGCTATTGCCCACCATAGAAACTCCGTCTGCAGAGATGGAAGTAGAGGAATCATCATATCCAGGTCCTCTGTGTGTTGACACCAAATGTTCTTGAGGTACCATTGCAATTCCCTCATATGCAGTCTTGCATATGGAATCATGAGAATACAAGATGCCATGAATCCTAGAGCTTGCAGGAAGCTAGGACAGGCTTGCCAAGTCCTTTAAGTAAACTGAGAGTTGTCTGCTTCTCCTGGGTGAGATATATCATCTGGGCGGCTGTGTTCAGACTCGCTCCCAGGAATGTTATCGCCTTGGATGGTTCCATTTTTGATTTTTCCTTGTTGAGAGTGCAACCCAAGGAAGAGAGAAGAGTCTTTACGAATTCCAGATCCTTTAACAGCTGTTCCTGAGAACTTGCTTGAATCAGTCGTCCAAGTATCCAAGTATGGGTAAATCTGAATTTTCTCCTGCCTGCAAAAAACAATGACTGGGGCCAGGCACTTTGTGAAGACTCTGGGAGCAGTAGATAAGCCAAAGGGCAGCGCAGAGAATTGATAATGTTGCTTGCCCACTCTGAAACGAAGATACTGCCTGCAACTTTCCCTGATAGGGATGTGCAGATAAGCCTCTCTGAGATCCAAGGTTACCAGCCAGGAATCCTTTTCTAGCAGTGGTAGCAACTGATGCAGAGTGAGCATTTTGAATTTTGGAATTACTAGAAAAGAGTTCAGAATGGAAAGATCTAGGATAGGATGCCAGGTACCTTCTTTTTCTGGAACTAGGAAAAGCCTGGAATAAAAGCCCTGGCCTACATGCTGAGCAGGAACTGATTCTATTGCTCCCAGATGAGATAGACAACATTTGTTTTCCTACTTCTGCCCTTTGGTTTGGAGGAACGTCCGGGAATCGCTTGGGAGCTGGAAAGGTGAAGAAAGAAATCTTGTGCCCTAGGGACACCGTTCTGAGCACCCATTTGTCGTCTGTGATAGCGGCCCGGACATCTGCAAAAAGGGCCAATCATCCCCTAAAGGACTCTCCAGGCAAGCAAGAACAGGCAGAAGTTGTAAAAAGTCATTGAGAGTGTTTTGATTGAGATGCAGGCTTGCAGCTTCCCCCCTTAGAAGTGGAAGCCTGCCAATGCCTAGACCTTTGAGGGGTAGCCACCTGCCCCCTAGAAGATTTGTAACCTCTAGTCCTGGAACAGTTCTATCTGCTGGTATCAGGAAAGGTCCAACTCTTGGAACGGTAATTCCTGCTAAAGCTAGGGGGTTGCACTTGCAGAAAATCCTTAACAGTTTTCATGGACTTGGCCTTATCCTCCATCTTCTTAAGTACCTCCTCTGCTTTGCTGCCAAAAAGACTGTCTTTATGCAAAGGTACATCCAAAAGCTTAGCCTTGACATGTTCTGGAAGAGGCTGTTCTCTGAGCCAAGCATGCCTTCTAATAACAGATCCAGTAGCCGTAAGCCCTGCTGGAGCCTTCAAGGATGTCAAAACCACAATGCAAAGAATGCTTATTGACCAGACTGGCGAAATTCAGTAAACACTGCATGTCTTTACTCTCTGCCAAAAGAGGTACACTTGCTATCCTAGACTTAATAGCCTCCAAGGTGTGCTGCTGGTACTTCAGCATACGAAAAAGACAATTGGTAGCCCTAATAGCTAAGGTGGCAGAGGTATAAACATTCTTACCTCACCTATCTAGGTTCCTAGATTCCCTGTCAGAAGGAACAGGATTCCTGGTAACAGGGCCCTGAGAAATAACCTCTGGATCCGCCAACGGGTTCCTGAACAGATGAGAATCAGGGACGCTGTAGTAGTACCTGTCAGGTTTCCTGGGAGCAGGAGGAACCGAATTTGGAGTCAAGGAATTTTCCAGAAAAACATCATCAACAACTTCCAACACAAGGGAATAGCAAGAGGCTTATGCTGAGGTAAATCCAGAAACTCCCTAATCCATTTCTTAGATTGGGGATAATCCTGACTTTCCCATTTAAAATGTTCCCTGAGGGTATTTAAAGTATCACCAAAAAAGAAATCCTCTGGAGGAGAGGCCGAAGGAATGGACTCCTCTCCATCTGAATCCTCAAAAGGAGAAAAAGCCTGAGAAAATTCCTCTTCATCAGCAGAAATGCTGGAAGAATCAGAACCTGAACAGGACAAAACCTCAGGAGAAACATCCATGCTCCTTTTAGGAGGAGGAGGCTGAGAACCCCTAATAAGAGTCAACAAATCATTAGCCATTTTAACCATTTGGGCTTGAGTAGAACGAGAAGAAACTGGAGCCTGCCTTTTCACAGGCATATGAATGGAAGATTTACCTGCAAGCCTGAAGAACTTGGGAGGCCTGGCAACCGCCTAAGTTGCAGCAAAATTTGAAGGAAGAAGTTTGTTGTCAGAATGTAAAACGGAGACCTCGGACACCGGAGTCAGCTTAGCGGTTCCGGCTTCAGCAGAATTGCTGACCGGTGACAGGTGGGAAAGCAAAATGGAGGCCGAAGGCCTAAGAGACTCAGACTCAATCAAAGCCTGCAGTTGTACATCTGCGGACTGCAAAGGCATCTCACTGGCAACCACCTGACTGACGACCAAGTTAACCTCATCCTAGGACTCAGCTTTCTGGCACCTCTAGCGGTCCTTATCCTTACATCTCTTTGGAACATATGAAGCCTGAAGACTGGCGGATGCCATACCAACGAATTTAGGCCAAACTCCAAAATGCCTAGCCAAAATCTTAGCCCGACGACGGACAGTACGCAGCTTAAAGGAGGCACAGAGATCACAGTTGGGAACGCCGTGGTCAAGGCCTAAACAAATAATGCAATAGGAATGAAAATGTCTATGGGGAATCTGCTTTCCACAGGTAAGGCAATTATTAACTTTTTCTGACATTCGTTAAGGCAAGAAAAGAGGATCCCCAACAGGGTTACTTAGCTGTAGTAGACTTCAACTCTTGTAGTCGGAAACCAACAAAGGTAAACTGCCAACCAGCACTCGTGCATGAAAATCTTCTGCTATGGGCTCCGTGGCAAGAAAGACTGAGGAAGTGATGTCGGCTGCCTCCTTTTGTATCGAACGCCCTGACGTCCTTTACAACCAATGGCAACCGATGTCATTTTTATTCTGGCTGACCTAGGGCTACCGAGAGCCAGATAACCCATTAGTTAGGACCTGCAACAGTGAAACACGAACATCTGGTAATGATTGGCTCCCAGCTGGAAGCGCAGATGATCCCTGGATGGTCTGGCCATTTTTATGTGCTAGTACGCATCCTTGAGATCTAACGAGCACATCCAATTGTCTTTCTCTAAGAAGGGAAGTATAGACTGAAGCATGACCAGCCAAAACTCCTCTTTCTTTACGTATTGGTTCAGTCTGCTGAGGTCCAACATGGGTCTCCAGTCCCCCGTCTTCTTTTGAACCAAAAAGAATCTTGAGTAAGTTCCGGATCCTGTCTGATCTGCTGGGACTGGTTGGATGACTCTTCTTCTTAGCAATGTTTGGACCTCTATTGTTGCCTGTTCCCTGTAACTGGGTGGAAAGTCCTGGATTTTTCTTATGATTGGGGGGGGGGTGAATGGAATTAAATACCCTCTAGAAATTATACTTTGTACCCAGTTGTCTTTGGTTATTTTGAGCCAGGTGTCTGGGTACAAAGATAAGCAACTCCCGACTGTCTCCAGAGCAGGACAGTCGGGCCTCCTCTCAGAATTGCTGGTAGGGCTTCCCAGAGAAGTGATCTCTGTCGCCCTGGTGTTCTGGACCTTCTCTGCCACAAGGGCGGCGTCGTCCATTATTGCTCCTCCTCTGCCCCTGGAGGGGGGTTCACCACGTGTGTCCTGAAAGGCTCCTTGGGGTTTTCAGAACCACATTTTTCCTCCCCTTTGACCTCTAGGGTGGGGTCGGGTAGGAGTGGAAAAACAGACTCCGACGGCAGACAGAGTCTTTCCATCCTGTTCACATCTGGTTAAGGTTTCCTTCACTTTAGGCTCGAAGAGGGACGAGCCATCAAAGGGAGTGTTCACGAAGGAAGACTTAAAGGGCTCCATGAAGGAACACAAGTGCATCCAGGAGTGTCTCCTAAGAGCAACTCCTGTTCCCACTGCCCTACTCATTCCATCAGCTGCATAAGATATGAGACGCATGGACGAGTTGACAATAGAATTTAGAGTAGCAAGCTGGGCTGCAACTTTGCTGGTAGCTCCTGCAGCTACTGTACCCTGAAGAGTATCTCCCAACTCCTTAAGGAGATCTCTTTGCAACTTAGTAAAATGGGTTAAATAGTTCAGCGAATGGACAGCAAAGGTCGCTGAACTAAACATGTGCTTCCCATATCTATCCATAATCCTAAAGTAACTGTTAGGAGGATGGATAGATGAGGAAGTCTCAGACATTTCCTTTTTGATGGCTGTCGCCACCACCATGGCATTAGCTGGAACACCTTTAGTCAAAAATGATTTGTCAAGTGGGGGGCAGAAATTAATTTATTAGGTCTCCTAGGGACAGGCTCCACAGCATCCGGAGACTCCCATGCCCTTCGTGAGACCAGCTGAATCAGCTCATCGAAGGGTGGAGTCGCCCAGGAGGTGGAGGGCTGAGACCCGAAAGCCTTCAGGAGAACTGACTCATCCTCAGTAGCGGTTTTGGACTGCCAGTCACCCTCTGCCTAAGGATCTTGAGTATCTCAGTGAAGGAGATATCCTCAGAGGGGGACCTTTGGGACCCTTCTGACTCATCTAAATCAGTATCCAATGTTAGAGAGTCCTGTGGAGAGTCTAGGTGTTTCCTCTTACACAATCTCTTCCTGGGAACCTCATCAGTGGGAGCTTTTGGTGAGGTCTCGGAAGAGAAGGGGCCACCCAATGGGGCTTCCTTAGGCTCTGGAAGTGTGTGGTCTGTCTAGCCTTCTGTACTTTAGATAGGCTTAGTTCTTTATTACTGTTGAAATTTACAGTAAACCTTAAAAGTTAAATTTCATATGTTGTTTCTTAGCAGCTATCTCTTTTTGCATAGTCTGCTTGTGTGATTGTGTGATTGTGTGTGTGTGTGTGTGTGTGTGTGTGTGTGTGTGTGTGTGTGCGTGTGCGTGTGTGTGTGTGTGTGTGTGATTTAGCCTGCTTTTATTTAAGGCTTGTCTGGAGATTTGCTGTTCCATGATTTAGTGTACAATTATTCCAGGCTTCTGTGGAAAATTACTGTTGTAGTTTTTTGGGTAAGAGTAATTTTTTCTAGCATTATTATGGCTGACCAAGATAAGCACCCTAAGTCTGGCTTCAAAAAGTGCCCAAGTGTGGCCAAAAAATGTCTGTTACAGACAGCCACGTTAATTGTGGTTACTGTCTAGGGGCTGTGTATTTGCAAGACAGTTGTGCCGTTTGTCATTTCTTCTCCTCTAGGGTCCTGCATGGAAGGAAGAGGAAACCGATCGATAAAGGCCTGTTGAAGCCTTTTGTTTCAGGAAACTTTGAGTGACCAGGATGGATCCAGCAGGTCTTCAAAGTCTTCTAAGACTTCGGACTCCAAGAAATCAAAGAAGTCTTCGACTTCGGCTCCACTGCCTTTGGAGCCGACAGTCTTAGCTTTCGGAGCCGGTCCCCAGTCTTGGAACCGATGTCCGAAGCACTGAAGAGTCCATTTCTCCAGTCAGTACCACCTTTGGTACAATCCTCTTTATTATCTTTCAGCCTGTCAGATCTGGATGTGGATCATGTGGTACAGAAGCGGTTATCGGCACCGGCATTAGCCAAAATGTTATCGGCTTCGACCCAAATGGCTTTGGAACCAAAGACCATTGCACCGACTCTAACTATTCCTCCTCCAAGCCATGCTGGGCCTTCGGAGCCAGAGGAGGCAGACCTGATGTTAGTGGAACCCTCGGAACAGACACCTACTCCAGTGTCTTTGGTTCCGTGTATTCTGACGTCCTCTGTGCCTATTGAGGACTCTAGGAGCCGACACTCTCTGGTCTGGTCCGGGGAGGACAGTCTGACTGAGTTGTCAGTTCTGACTTTGCCTCTCGGGGCCTCTGCTCGGATGAGCTCGGCTTGGGCTCGGAGCCCGCTGTCCCAGTGCCAGGGGAGTCGACAGTTTCTTCCGATCTGTTGGCTCTCTCGCATCGGAGCAGAGGTGCTTTCGATGCAATGAGGGGAGTAATGTCTCCTAGGACATCCTCAACCTTGAGTTTGCCTTCCTCCTCCCCTAGACTTCCTGTATTGGCTTCTGCATCACAAGTCCTCAGCAAGCTTAGAGACCTGTCAGGTTCATACATTCTTCAGCCTCCTCTAGATCCTCTCGGCTGTCCCATTCAAAGATGGACAGGATGATGCAAAGTTTTCACAAAGCCCAGATTTATCAGGGGACCCTGCCTTCTCTGACCCATGCTGGATCTGTGAGAACACCAACCAAGATACCACAACCTCCTCATCTGATCCGACCCTCAGTTTCAGAATTTCAGGAGCTGGCTTTCCCTAATGGAATGTCATTGAAGTGCAGAATGCATCTTTCTTCTAGCTTGTTTTATTCATGATAAACTAAAGTTATATGAGCTCAGCTTGTGGATCTCTGGGTATTTGTCTAGATGAAATGTGGTCTCTGAAAAATATTTAAATGCCACCACAGCTTCCACCAGGCATGGAGGGACTGACTTCTTTACATTTAAATCAAGTCTTTGTAGCTAATGTGGTTTAGTTTAGTGACAGATAAATGTACCAAGTTGGTGTGTCCATTAGATGGACACTGCCTAAAAAAGGTACCTATGGGAGCACAGCAAGGGCATTTTTCAGTGTGTGCAAACTCTTGGAAGAAATATGCAGGTTATTCCTTGGAAAACAAGGAGGACTATCCTAACATCTCAGGCTTATACATACTGTTTCCACCTGAAATGACACCAACTATTAAGCCAATTGTTAAAACCAACCATCTTTTCTTTATATTGAGTAGCATTCTTGATGAAGAAAGGATTCCACCCTGTACCATAGTCATACTTGCATCCATCACATGCCTAGTATTCAAGTCTTTCTGCATGTCCCTCATGTCATTCACTCCCACACAGATCAACACCATGTCACAGTCATACTTAACTTGGAAAGGGTCGTGAGGGCCCTTGTAATGTCCATGATTCCGGCACCTGAAAGGCAGCTGACAGTAACCCTTTCCTTATCCACTATGTGTAGTCTATATGCCTAACAACTTGAGTCATCAATTACTAATACAGTTTTATCCAAAGCTGGTTTGGCATTATCAGAAGTTGGAAAGCATTATTTGATTGGCAGCAGCTTTCTGTTGGTGACATGACGTAGTTTTTCATGCAATATGTAAATTGAGGGACCTCTGTTGAGGCCTGAACTTACAAGCTCTAGGAAGCTATGGCAATGTTTTTTTTTTCAGCATCACTATATGACACGTTAATGTATTCCATTTGAGAATATTATAGTGGCTGAGGTGAGAATATCACTATATGACAACAGAGTTTTCCGTTTTTAATAAGAGTTCATTTTCAGTGAGCATAAGGCAGTTGCTACAGTGCCCTAGGATACCAAGTGCAAGGAAGCTGGTGATGAAGAGGGAACAAGTTTGCAGACCCTTTATATTGTTGACAGCATTAAGTATTAGCTGGCTAAGAGTACAAGGAGGCTAAAGTGGTATAAACAGATCAGCCAGAAGCAAATCACAGAAGCCAAGTGAAGACAAGTGTAAGCTAACACTGCCCTGATGGCACAATCAAGCAGCTGTCAAACATAGGAAGAACTAATGATTAGGGAGAACTAGAAAATGGCAGCAATTAATCTTCTACCACAAGAATAACTATTACAGTTTCCAAGATGTCTCCTAACACCATACTTGGTTAACAGGCTGGTCTAGTTCAATAAAAAATAATAAAAGAGTTAGAGTTTGTACTCTAAAACCAGTTTTAGCAACAGGAATAACATGAAAGTGCAATATGTTTTTACTTACTAAAGATAAACTCAATGGAAAAAGGTTACAAATGTCCCCAAGCCCATACACAGGGGTGTAGCTTCATAAATTATTTCTATACAGTGATATATGTTGATGATTTCAAAATAGGTACAATAATTACTTCAATAAAAGATGACAAATATTTTCCAAAACTGAAAAATCAGATACACTAGTACTGACCTCATCTTTAGGGTCATAAATTTAACTATGAAATATATAGTCATATCATAAGACACTGTTATTAAAAACCTAAACATAATGTTACACAACAAATTAAACTCTTTTAACAAATGTGCAGCTACAAAAGTCAGAAAAGCATCTTTTGTAGCCCATCTAATTCTAAAAGAGATGTCTAACCACTTGAAACAGATAACTGTACCACTTTATACCCCACTGATCTGAGTTACTAATGACTATACTACTGTATTCTGTATCTCTCAAACACTAAAACTCTGAAACATCTTGAAAATGTGGAAATATTCCTTAGAAATATCACCGAGTTGGAAAATGTAAACTATTCAGAAATACTTCAGAAACTCATGTTTGAGGGGGCATGGCCAAGATGGTGAGCAGTTAACAGCACTGTTTTTTTAGCTTTGTTTCATTTTAACATCTCTGACAAAATGTTTACTAAAATTACCAATCTCGAGTATAGAAGAGGCAATGTCTGATTTTAGATGGAAGATTACTTGAAATTGACAATCACACCAAAGTTCTTCTGAAACACACAACTTATTCCCGGAAAAAATAAAAGACTTTGAGAACAGATCTAGAAGGAATAACATCAGGATTTACGGGATTCCTTAAAAAGAAGAGGAAGACAGTATGATTCAATTCCTTAATACCTGGCTGCCTAAAACTTTGAACCTGCCTGAAGCTATTTCCTTTCGTATCGAAAGGGCACACAGATCACTTTCTTACTCATCTTTAAAAAAAAAAAAAACTTCACCAAGGTCAGTGATTGTAAGATTTTTTTCAGGTCAAGATAAACATTTAGTCTTAAAATCTGCATGGGCTAATTATCCAGTTAAAATGAAAGAAAATACTCTTAAGATTGGACAATCTTACAGTATTTTCTTTAATTTTAACTGGATAATTAGTCCATGCAGATTTTGGGAACTGCAGTGGTGGTGCTGCGATAGCGTTGTCGCCTCACAGTAAGATTCGATTCTCAGCTAGAGCGTCTTCTGTGTGGAGACATGTGTGAATGGGCGTACCTTCGTTGAAGGTTGTGCGTCAGGGCCAGCAACTCGGCACGTAAAAATCTACTGCCAATCATTAGCGGACCGGAGTTCAGTTGTGGCGACCCCTAACCAGAAAAAGCCAAAAGACACAACAACTCTAAGACTGGAAAATGAGTATTCAACATTAGTGATGTCAAAGAGTAAAGCATGTGTGCCACTTGTTAAAAGCTTAAAGAAAAACAATACTAAAGCCCAAATCTTGTTTCCAGCAAAAATAAGGATTTGCCTTCCAGAAGGAAAAAAGATTGTTAACACCTTGGAAGATGCAATGGACTTTATACAAAAAATAAAATCCTAGAAAAAACAGAAGAAATGGATTAGAATCTGTCAACTTCTTTGAAGACAAATGCAACAAAAAAGATGGTTGGTTAACTTATTACATCCGAGTAATGCCTCCAGGAGCATCTGCTGTTAACTCCTACTGACACCTCTAGGTGTTAAAAATTGCTCATTCATATTTGCATGAATTCCAAAACCATGCTGTGTACAACATTTTAAAAGATTTCATCTTAAAGCTTACACAATAGCAAACTTAACTGCATTAATATTTGACCTTTGTCTAGTGCAGACAGATAAATATTAACTGTTGATTTTATGATATTAATTTATATAGACATAATTTTCACGTCTCTAAATGTCTCAAAAACCAAGTAACACAGACAGAACTCCTTAGCCTCATATGAAAGCTCTCTGCTAGATGAATAAAATGGTAATGACAGTATGTGTGTAACTTGAGTGGTTGCTGAAATATAGCAAGTTGTTTACAAAACATTACAAATGTAATAGCTACTCTATTTACTGTGACTTATAAAATTCAGTTTGACTTAGAACCTAAAGAATACTACCATTATAAAAATAGTTTGTGCTGAACAGTTTGCCATTTATACATCTTTCATAATCCCTATGGTTCTAGAGATATGAACATTTGTTTGAAATGTGAGGACATAATTTGATTCTGTCAAAAGGCTTAGGCTCCGTCCACTGGAAGTTGCAGTGCAAACTTCCTGAGCTCCATTGGAAGGAATGAGTTTATAAAAGACAAACACAGCAAAAAAAGGACAAATGAAAATCAATGTATTTCATGATTATGAATTATTATTAATTTAAAGACGTGCTTGAATATTTATGAACAGGTACTGAATATTACTTTTTACAAGGTAAGTCATTTACTTCTTTCCTTCTCTACTTGAATTGGTTACTAGTTCCCTTTTTAAAATATTAGAGTTTGATTCTATTAGCTATACATGAAATTAAAGCCACTTATTTTCATTTAGCGTTTAAAAGGTTCAACTATTCATTTTATTACAAGTTAATTACTATTAAGATGAAACTTATGTTAGGTGGCACACCTTCTGATATATTGGCATAGTTGAGTAATGTAATATTAAATATAATACAAGGTACAACAAATGACATTAAAGAGGCATGTTAAGTTACATTCTGGGTTCTTAAAATGGTCCAGTAGTATGCTGACAGTACACTCGACATGCAATACACCCAGGAAAGATATGCTACGTTATAAACAAAATGCAGCTTTTTACATATATAAAAGTTACTACTGGAATGATGTCAAATAATTAGATATTTTTTAATGCAAGTTTATATGCTATGTCTCATTTAAAAAATGACAGTCTGCTTTAGATTAAACATCTCATACAGCTAGTACTTGCTGAATCATTAATTGTTATTTCTTTGAAAGCAATGTTTTTTTTAGTGGTTGAGATACTTCGAGATGTTTTTCTTGTTTTTTTTGGTAGATTGGAAGGGTTTGTGGGATAGATGTGTGGTGTGGAAGTGGCTTAGATTCACTTGCAAGTGTTTTTGTGTGAATTATAATTGGACTGTTCATTTTCAAGCCCTTATCATGAAAAGCAGCTTGAAACAACTTAGAGTCATGAGCACTTTTGTGATGCTGTAGGAGTTGTGAAAATTCTAAGAACTGTCCAGGTTATTTCTTCCTGACTAAAAGTAAATAACCATAATATTTTGAATCTTATGCTAAGATGTAATTAAATACAAGTTAGATAATAAGCAAAAGACAATGAACTGCATACTAAACCACTGTCCGTTATTAAATACTTCTGAATGCTTGCAGTATACTGAAAAAAGAAGTTATGTACTCACCATAACGTTCCATGTTTGTAGTCCATCTCGCCCTTCATTCTTACATATGGCTTGGGAGCCAATCCTCGACTCCAACTTGGCCGATTACAAAGCTCGAAGTCTCCAAGTTGGCTCGTGGCAAGGTAGGTATTCCATAATGCACTATTAAGAATCCCCAGATCTTGTTTGTTCTGTCTATAAAAGTGATAAAAGGTATTTCCACAAGGAAAAACAAAGATGAAAGGTCTCCAACCCTAAGGAAGATAGACACTATCTGGTCTCCAGATCCTCCAATGATACATGGGCAGGGGTAGGTGGGTGGGTTCGTAAGAATGAAGGGTGAGATGGACTACAAACATGGAATGTTATGGTGAGTACATAACTTCTTTATGTTCTGTAGTCCTATCTCACCTTCACTCTTACATATGGGACAGCATCCCTAGCACCTTTTTCTCAGGTGTCTCACGGGAATATACTCCTAAGAACTGTGGAATCAAATGAGGTTCTAACCCTGAAGGCCAAGTCCAATTTGTAATGAGTAATAAAGGTATGAGGGGTAGCGCAAGTTGCTGCTGCACATATACTGTCCATTGGAATTCTGGCTTGAAAAGCGGCAGATGTGGATATAGAGCTGGTGGAATGAGCTTTAATTTTAAATGGGAGTTCTTTGCCATTGGAAGAGTAAATGAAAAATACGCAATTTGAAATCCAGTTTGATAATGTCACCTTGGAGACTGGCATTCGTAGGTTCATAGATTAGTACTAAGCTAACTGACCTTGCGAGACATTTTAAGCCTAGCCAATTATCCCTTGTGGGATTCAAACCTTGCACCTTGTGTTTCCAAGGCAAACACCTTAACCATTAGGCCACCCACCCAACCCTTTCTTTCCTCATCTCCGAAAAAGATACAAATAATTGGTCTGATTTCTTAAACTCTTTGGTTCTATGTAGAAAGAACCTTAACTGTCTGTGTACATCAAGTTGATGAAACTTATACTCCCTCCGCTTTGTTTGAATGATTTGGAAAAAAGACTGGCAGTTCAATAGTTTGATTGATATTAGATTGAGAATAAATCTTGGGGACGAAGGACGGATTAGTGCGAAGGGAAACTCTGCCTCTATGAAATATCAAGTAAGGAGGTTTGACTGAGAGTGCTTGCAGCTCTGACACTCTTCTGGCAGACGTAATGGCTAGCAGAAAAATGGTCTTCCATGAAAGGAACTTTAAATCACAAGTATGTAAAGGTTCAAAAGGCGGTGAGGTAAGTTTTGAAAGAACAAAATTTAGATCCCAGGGAGATATAGGTTCTTGAAAAGGGGGGTCTTAGTAAGGCAGTGCCTTTCAAAAATGATCTACACAATCGGTGAGCCATAAGATTAGGTTCATGTTGCCCCAAATGAAAATTGGATATAGCTGTACTTTGAACTTTGATTGTAGCAGCAGCTGATCCCTGATGAAAAAGTTTGGTTAGAAATTCTAACACTAAAGGAATGGAGGCTGTGTATGAATCTATGTTTTTAGCTTGTGCCCAGAGAGAAATTCTTTTTCATTTGCTAGCGTACAATTTTCTCGTAGAAGGTTTATGAGAAGATGTGAGGATATGTGTAACCGCAGGGGAGAAATCATGAAGCCTGACTAGGAATGGAATTGGAGCAGCCACGTTGTCAAGTTCAGGGTGTGGAGACAGGGATGGGACGTGCCTGACGTATGTGTCAGAAGGTCTGGTACTGGGTCCAGAGTCCATGGATCGTCTAGAAGCTGAGGCCCGAGAAAGGGGAACCAAACCTGATGAGGCCAGTAAGGAGTGATAAGAATCATTATGCTTCCCAAGGTCTTTGTTTTCTGGATCACTTTTGGTATTAGTGGAAAGGGAGGAAAGGCATAAAGAAGTCCCGAAGGCCAATTGTGAACAAGTGCGTCTCTCGGTGTCTCCCCCCCGGGGGGGGGGGTAATGGTGAAGTAGCTGCTGCATTTCGTGTTCGTTGGGGTGGCAAACAGATCGCAGCAAGGTTGTCCCCATTTGCGGAAAATCTGTTCCGTGACTTTCTGATTCAGAGACCACTTGTGAGGCAGCAAGATTGCCCTGCTGAGCTTGTCGACTATCACACTGGTTGTCCCCGGGATATGCATTGCAACTAGAAAGCATTGGAAAGATATCACCCACTGCCAAACACGTAGAGCCTCTCGACATAGGGGGTAGGATCTGGTTCCCCCTCATTTGTTTATATACCAAACCACCGACATATTGTCTGATTGGATTGCTATTGTCCCTAGAGGAAGAAAGTCGTGAAGTGCTTGAAACGCTAGTAGCACTGCTCTCATCTCTAGAACACTGATATGCAAGTGAGCCTCGTGTTCTTCCCATGTGCCGTGGACTGTCCTTCCTACATAATGCTCCCCCACTCTATCTGGGAAGCATCCGTGGTCACAGTAGCAATGGGTTGGCAAGGAATGAACGGTCTCCCTATCGTTAGTTGATTGGACTGGATCCACCAACGAAGGGCCTTCTTGCAAGATTCTGTTATTAAAATGGGATGAGACAGAGGCAGTTGCTGAAGAGACCACTGGGAAAAGAGTAACCATTGTAGAATTCTCATATGTAGTCTGGCTAGTGGAACTAGAGTTATAGTAGAGGCCATGGTTCCTAGACGTTTGAGCACGGTCTTCGTTTTGACCTTGTGTTTAGGAAGCAGGCTGTATATTTGTTGTCTTAGATTTTGTACCCTGTCTGTAGGAAGGTGAGGCATCACTGCGACTGTTTATTCCTGCACCTATAAAAGTCACATATTGAGAGTGCAACGAGGCAGACTTTTCCCAATTTATAGTAATGCCTAGCTGAGTGCAGACTTGGACGGTTGAATCCCTGGCTTGTAGAAGTAGGTGCCTGGTGGTGGCAGTCAGGAGCCAGTTGTCTAGGTACAGAAACACTTGGAATCCAAGAAGTCTCAAGTAAGCCTCTACTACTGCATTGCATTTGGTGAACACCCTGGGGGCTGTGGTGAGACCAAAGGGCAGAGCACGAAATTGGTAATGACCGTCTCCCAGCCAGAAGAGTAAATGACTTCTTGATGCTCTGTCCATTTTTATGTGGTAGTACGCATCCTGGAGGTCTATGGAGCACATCAAATTGTATTTCCCTAACAGAGAGAATATAGACTGCAGCATTATCATTCGGAACTTGGACTTCTTCACTGATTTGTTTAATTTGCTGAGATCCAAGATGGACCCCCCTCCAGTCCCCTGTTCGTTTTGGCACTAAAAAGAATCTGGAGTAAGTTCTGAATCCTATCTGGTCTGCGGGGACAGTTTGGATGACTCTCTTTTGAAGCAACTTTTGAACTTCTATAGTTGCTTGATCCCTGATTGGGTGGAACATCTGGGATTTTCTTGGTTAGATGAGGTGGAAAAGAGAAGGGTATGGAGTATACTCTGGAAATCATTCTTTGTACCTACTTGTCTTGTGTGATGTTGTGCCAGGCTTCTGGGTACAAAGATAAGCGACCCCCGACTGGCTCCAGAGAAGCGCAGCTGTGCCACACTTCAGGAGCACTGATAGGGACGTCCATGAAAGGAATCGTGGCCACCCTGGTTTTGCGGACCCCCCTGCCAAAACAGCGAAGTCTACCATTATTTCCTCCTCCTCCTCTGCCTCTGGAGAAGGAATCATCTTGTGCATCTGGGAAAAATCTCTGAGATTACTTGAACCAGATTTTTCCTCCTCTTTGTCCTTTAGGGTATGGTCTAGAAGGGACGGAAAAATATACTCCCACGGCAGAGTGAGTTTTCGCTTCCTGCTCGCATCTCATGAGTGTGTCTTTTACCTTTGGTCCAAACAGAGAGGAACCTTCAAAGGGGGTGTTGGTAAATGTAAATTTGAAGGGCTCCGCAAAGTTGCATAAGCGCATCCAGGAGTGTCTCCTTAGGGAAACTCCTGAACCCGCTGCCCTGCTCGCTCCACCTGCATGCGTAAGATATCAACCTCATGGAGGAATTAACAATAGTGTTTAAGGTAGACAAATGAGCAGTAACATTCTCAGGGACCCCCTTCAGTTAAAGTACCTTGGAGAGTATCTCCTAGTTCTTTTAGGAGATCTCTCTGAAGCCTAGTGAAATGGGTGAGGTAATTCAGCGATCTCAGTGTACAAGCCGCTGAAGAAAAAATACTCTTCCCATATCTGTCCATCGTTCGAGACTCCTTGTTCGGTGGGTGGACAGATGAGGAAGTTTCTGCTATTTCCTTCTTTGTGGCTGCTGCCACCATGGCATCTACAGGCACACCTTTGGTCAAAAACTCTCTTTAGGAGCTGAAAGAAAATTGTTTGGCATCTGGGGACTGGTTCCATGGCATCAGGAGTTTTCCACACCTTTCGACTCACCAAATCTAACAGCTCATCGAAAGGTGGAGACACCCAAGAGGCTGAAGGTTGAGACCCGAAAGCCTTCAGGTACAGTGACTCCTCATCAAAAGGGGTGATGGTGGGCCAGCCGCCACACTGTTTCAGGATCTCTAGGATATCTACGAAGGAGATATCATCAGAGAGCACCTAGGGGACCCTTCTGACTCCTCATGGTCAGTGTCAGAGGTGATGGACTCATCAGGGGAGTCTACGTGCTTCCTCTTGCAAGTTCTCTTCCGAGAAGGCTCCTCAGAAGGGTATTCTGGGGATGTCTTGAAAGACTGGGGGTCACCCAAGGGGGGCTCCTGAGGCTGCGGTTCTCTGCTGTCAAGAGAGAGAGATGGTGCTAAGACAGAGGTCGCAGCTTGAGGGGGAAGAGCATCTGTACCCTTGTGTGGAGCTGAAGACCTAGACAGCACGCTCCTCATCATCTCAAAGGCAGACCTCTCTGGCTCTGAGGACACCACTGGTTCCGAGGAAGCGGAAGTAGCCCTCGGACCCAGAGCAATCAGCTCCGAGACAGATGTAGGATCCAAGCTCAGCCAAGCCGACGCACCAAGAGGTAGTCTCAGAACCAAAGTAGTTCAGGTCCGAGTGTCCCAGTTGAGGCAGACTTGTGAGCGTCGGCTCCTAGACACCAGGGACGGCACCGAAGGTGTCACAGCGGGACTCAGCTCCAAGACAGACAGTTGGGGTGCTGGAACCGATGGTTCTACAACAAACAGCAGCGATAGCTCTGGCTCCGAAAGACTGACATGGCTCATAGGAGGAACAGAAGCAGATAATATGGCCTTAGACAGCTCCAAAACTGATTGGGTCTGAGTCGGCAACAGATTTGCTAGCGCTGATGACTTCAAAATTCTAAGCACCACTTTCTCGACATCCTCCTCAGAAAGACTTCTGGAGGTTCTGGAAGACAAGTTAGGGGATCAAGATCTCTGCAAAATAGGATATCTGAGTGTCTGGGATACCAGTAATAAATCTCTTGACTGGCTCCGAGGTATGGATTCAGTTATCGGCTCTGAAAACTTGGAGCCGAAACTGTTGTGTCTATGTCAATAACCTCAACCAGCTCCAAAGACAGAGGAGCCAAACAGGCAGAAGGCTTGTCAATTTTGGCAATTTTCTCTGGAAGTCCTGATTTAACAGTCGGTGAAGGAGACTGTCTTTTCACTGACTTGACCTTCTCTTTTTTAGAAGAGGGAGACCTGGAATGAGAAGAAGAAAAACTGGCTAAATCCTCCTCAAAGGAAGGTTTAAGGAGACCTTTCAAGATGAGTTTGTTCTTCCTTTCCTGGAGAACCTGGGAACTAAAAGTGTGGCAAAAGGTACATGTGTCCTGAAGATGTATGGCTCCCAAGCAATAGACACAAATACTATGCCCATCAATCAGGGACAATTTTTGTGAACATTTAAGACATTTTTTAAAACCCAAAGGTTTATGGTCTTTATAGACTCCTTGGACATACTGATTCAAGTTGGAATCTGAAAATACTTTTGGTAAAAAGATTATTTGTTCTGACTGACACCCTATCATTGTGGAACAACATATATGGGGGTTTAATAGATAATGCTTGTAACTCTGAAACCCTCCTAGCTGAGGTGTCACAACAACAATCAGAATAAACGTAAAAGATAATAGAAAGAGAGGACAAGATCCTCTAACTTAAACGGGCCTAGCCCTGCTCAAGAAACAATACACAAGGAAGAAAGACAACAGAGGACTAGGTCCTCTAACTTAAACGGGCCTAACCCTAAACGGAGGAGTAGGTGAAAAGAGACAAACGAGCAACCGACAAAGGCTAGAATAGGTCATAACTAAAAAACAGACTAACGCCTAAGAAAAAATTTAGCAATAACTAGCACACAGAAACAAGGGATACCACTAAGGAAAAGGCCTGCAGAAGCGATGGCCAGCAATTTGCAATAAATTCAAAAAACACACTAACTAAATTACTACTAGATAACAACTGTTAAGCTATTAATACTAAACTACTATTATAGTCAAAAAACGATCACTATAGAAATCCAAACAAGCAAAAAATTCCAACTCAGCCACGGCCAAGAAAGAGAGCACTTCTGAACTCATAGACGCTGTAAACGAGATCTGGGGATTCTTACAAGTGCATTATGGGATACCTACCTTGCCACAAGCCAACTTAGAGACGTCAAGCTTTGTAATCGGCAGAGTCAGAGCCGAGGATGAACTCCGAACCCATATGTAAGAATGAAGGCACAATAGGACTACAAAACATTGACAGTTTACATACTAACCTATAAAATGACACTTCTGATAAAAAAGAATTAGGATTGTGCTTCTCTATTATCTTTTTTTAATGATAACAAAACTTAATATCTCAGAAGAAGAAGTTATGTACCTACCATAACGTTCCATGTGAGTTGTCCATCTTGCCTTCATTCTGTACTGATGGGTTCGGAACCGATCCTCAATCCCGACTCGGCCATTTACTAAAGCTCGAGGTCTTCAACTAGCTCATGGCTCACTCCCTATCCCATGATGCTGTAGGGCATTCCCCAGACCTTGTTTGCTGATACAGAAATACTAAAATGCAATAAACTATACATATATAAAGAATATATATATATATATATATATATATATATATATATATATATATATATATATATATATATATGTGGGTCTACTGTAAAACTTTGAAAACACACATCTTGGAAATTAGACAGTAGACCCGCACTTCTGTGAACATCGGTTCAACGAACCGATAAAAAAGCTATAAAACATTGGTTTTGCAGGGGGGGCAAGACCCCCTGCACCTCCCATGCGGGGGGCTGTGCCTACACACACATCCCCTACTTAAATATACCAACACCAAGATCGCACTACAGTGGGGAAACATGTAAACTCCCTTTCCCCACTGTAGCGTTCTTCGGCACCAGTGTTCATTAACAGTTCGTTGAACCGTTCTTTGCAGAAGTGCACTTTCGTGAAACCGAAAATCCACTGTTCGTTTTCGAACAAGTGGATTTTCGCATTTTCTAGTAGACCCATATATATATATATATATATATATATATATATATATATATATATATGTGTGTGTGTGTGTGTGTGTGTGTGTGCATATACACAGAGAGAGAGAGAAGGGATTCCTGTAAGCTGGTAAGCTAAACAGAGGGTCAAAGACCATTAGGCACCAAATTGTAACCTCTCATTCCTCTAGGAGCCAAAAGGAAGGGAGTAGGAGGGTGGGATGCAAGAATGAAGTCGAGCTGGACAACTCACATGTAACGTTATGGCAGGTACATAACTTCATTATGTGAAGTTGTCCTACCTTGCCTTCATTCTATACTGATGGGACAGCATCCCTAGCACCAATCTTCTTGGCTGGCTCACAGGAGTATATTCTTCAGAACAGTGGACCCAAAAGAAGCCCTGTCCCTGGAAGCCAAATCTACTTTGTAATGAGTGATAAAAATATGAGGCCTCGCCCACGTGGCTGCCGCACAAATGGTATTGATTGGTAATTTAGCACGAAATGCCATACATTTGGTGAACACTCTGGGGGCTGCAGTGAGACCAAAGGGCATAGCTCGGAATTGGTAATGATTGGCTTCCAGCCGAAAGTGCAGGTGACTCCTGGATGGCCTGCCCATTTTTATGTGGTAGTATGCATCCTGGAGGTCTACAGAGCACATCCAATTGTCTTTTCCCAGAAAAGGGAGTATTGACTGCAGTGCAACCATCTGAAATATTGTCTTTTTTACAGATTTGTTCAGTCTGCTGAGATCTAGTATGGGTCTCCAGTCCCCAGTTTTGTTTGGAACTAAAAAGAACCTTGAGTAAGTCCCAGATCCTATCTGGTCTATGGGGACCGGTTAGATGACTTTTTCCAGCAACTTCTGAACTTCCATGGTTGCTTGTTTCCTGTGACTGGGTGGAACGTCCGGAATCCTTTTCGTTAGTGGGGGTGGCATGGAAAAGAGTATAGAGTAACCTCTGGATATGATACTTTGCGCTCACTTGTCTTTTGTTATTTTTAGCCAGGCATCTGGGTACAAAGATAAACGACCCCCAACTGCCTCCAAAGAGGGACAGACGGGCCTCCTTTCAGGAGCGCTGAAAGGGCTTACCAAAAAAAAATTCTTGGTTGCCCTAGTTTTGCAGACCCACTTCTGCTTTGTGGCTGGCATCTTCTATTATTACCTCCTCCTCTGCCCCTGGAGGAGGTTTCACCACGTGTGTCTTGAAAGGCTCTCTGGGATTTTTGAAACCACATCCCCCCCTTTTGACCCTTGGGATAGGGTCTAGAAGGTGTAGAAAAATGGACTCCTATGGCAGAGAGAGTCTTTCCTTCTTGTTCACAACTTGTTAGTGTTTCTTTGACTTTAGGCCCGAACAGGGTCGAGTTATCGAAGGGGGTGTTAGTGAAGGATGACTTGAAGGGTTCAGCAAAGTTATACAAGCACATCCAGAAATGTCTCCTAAGGGCAATTCCTGAACCTGCTGACCTACTCACTGAATCGGCAGCATAATAGATGAGCCTCATGGATGAGTTAACTACTGAATTGAGGGTGGAGAGCTGGGAGTATATTTTATCTGCCACTCCCGTAGCTAAGGAACCCTGGAGAGCATCTCCAAGCTCCTCTAAGAGATCCCTCTGTAACCTGGTGAAATAAGTAAGGTAATTCAGGGACTGAAGTATAAAGGTCACTGAAGATAACATGCAGTTACCATATCTGTCCATCGTACGCGACTGTTTGGAGGATGGACAGATGTGGATGTTTCTGATCACTCTTTTTTGGTGACTGCCACCACCACCATAACATCTACGGGTACACCTTTGGTGAGAAATGTCTTGTATTCCGGGGATGTTATGAATTTATTTGGCCTCCTAGGGACAGGTTCCACTGTGTTTGGAGACTCCCACGCCTTTCGACAAACTAATTCCATCAGTTCGTCGAAAGGTGGAGACACCCAAGTGGCAGAAGGTTGAGACCCAAAAGCCTTCAGGTAAACAGACTCATCAGAAGGGGTGGTGGACTTCCAGATGCCTCTCTGCTTAAGGACTTCTAAGATGTCTACAAAAGTGACATCTTCAAAGGGCGCCTGTGGAGACCCTTCTGATTCATCGATGTCAGTGTCTGATGTGAGTGACTCCTCTGGGGAGTTCAAATGCTTCCGCTTACATAGTCTCTTCTGGGGTACCTCTTTGTATGAGTATTCCGGAGAGGTTCCCGGAAGAGTGGGGTTCGCCCTCTGGGGCTTCCTGAGGCTTCAGGTCTCTATGCTGCTGCGGGATCGGCTGTGCCAAAACAGACACTGGTGCATTATGGGGAGGAATAGGAGGATCTGACAGAGAGGATGCCCATGGGGACAATACTCTCCTCATAGCCACAAAAGCCCTCCTCCCGTGATCCGAGTAAACCCCCTGTTCCAAGGAATCGGAAGATTTCCCCGGTACCACAAGGGGAGGCTCTGAGACCGAGGTAGGAGCCAAACTCATATGCGCCAAGGCCCCGAGAAGCAAGTATGGAACCGATAAAAACTCGGTCCGACTGTTCTCCTCATACCCAACTGAACAGTGTCAGCTCCTAGACAACTCAGATGGCACCAAGATAGTCAGAGCCGAAGATGCCGAAGTAGGTCTCGCCCCTGACAGCTCCACCTCTATCAGTTGCACACATTCCGGCTCCGAAGCCACAGTTTGGGTTGGTGGAGGAATCGACATAGAAGAGATGGGTCCAGTCGGTTCCGAAGCCGACTGGGTCAGTTCCAACAAAATTTTGGCCAGCGCTGGAAACCTCAATAGTTTCTGCACCAGAGGATCCATATCATAGTCTGAAAAGCACCTGAAGGATCGAGAGAATGGGGCTGGAGACACCACAGACTGTAGTATTGGTGACCTTAATGTAGAAGAATCCGGCTCCAATGTAGGTGAGCGATTCCTAACTTGCAACACCATCAGCCCCAAAATGATGGAGCCTAGATGGAAGGCCGGACAAGTTCAACTGATTCTCACATTTTCGGTATTTTCTTGGACGGTTCCGATCCATCAGAAGATGTAGATGATGCTCTTTTAGAGCCTCTGTCTGATTTTTGAGAGGGAGAGACTGATTTTTTTGGAGGGCTTTGACCCTGCTCTAAAAGCTTCTGAAAATGAAGATTTAAGTAGACCTTTGAGGATCAGCTTCTTATTCCTTCTTTCATGAAGGACTCTTGAGTTGAAGGAGTGACAAACTGAGCAAGACTCCTGTAAATGCAGTACTCCCAAACAATAAACACAATCAGTGTGTCCATCCGTAGGGCAGCCATGGTAGTGCAGCGGTTAGTGTTGCTGCCTCACAGCAAGAGGTTCTCCGGTTCGATCCTCGGCTGGGGTGCCTTCTGTGAGGAGTCTGCAATGCAAAACAACTTCACTTAACCCGAGCTAGATGAGATGCGCGATCTGTTTCAGCGGCAAACGAGATCTGTGAAATGTCCTACAGCATCATGGGATAGGGAGTGAGCCACGAGCTAGTTGAAGAACTCGAGCTTTAGTAAATGGCCGAGTCAGAACCAAGGATCGGTTCTGAACCCATCAGTACAGAATGAAGATGAGATAGGACAACTTTACATCTGGAGCTAGACACTTTGTGAACACTCAGTGCAGTGGATACTCCAAAGGGTAAGGCAGAGAAATGATAATGTAACACATGCAGGCGCAGCCTTAAAAATGCCTGAAGTCTGGATGAACAAGGATGTGATGCTAATCATCTTTTTAAACAAGTAAGCAACTTTTAAATAAATAAGCAACTTTTAAATAAATAAGTTATGTACTCACCATAATGTTACATCTGTGTTGTCCATCTTCATTCTTCCTCAACTGATGGGGTCTTGGACCTGACTCTGATTTGACTCCGCCGCATCTTCCAGATCCTTGGATCCAACTCACAAATTCTCCCTTTACCCATAATGCTCCACCAGCTTAACATACCTCATATTGAGTTTGCTGCCCTTAGCAGACAATGAATAATACCTTAAGAGAACTTAAAAAAGGTTTAGGTTAAAGGGATATAACTGGAGCTCATACAAGGAATCATAGTTCCCAAAATGATACCCCTTTGGTCTCTCCAGGAGCAAAGGGAAGGGGGTTAGGAGGGCAGGAAGTTAAAAAGAATGAAAATGCACAACACAGAGGTAATGTTATGGTGAGTACATAACTTATTTATCTGATGTTATTTTCATTCAATACTCAACTGATTGGACAGAATCCTCAGCTAGATGAATCTTGGGTGGTCCTCATGGAAGGATATTTTGGAGTACTGTGAAGCCAAATGCAGTTCTGTTCATAGAAACCAAATCCAATTTGTAGGGAGTAATACAGGTATGAGCACTGAACCAAATGGAGGCTGCACGAATGTCATCTGTGGAAGTTCTTGACCAAAAGACTGAGGATACATGCATAGAATTTGTGGATTGAGCTCTAGGGGGCTTAGGCAAGAGTAGCCCTCTTTTACAATACACAAAAGATATGCAATCAGTTAACTATCTGGCCAGAGTAACTTTAAAAAATGGCATGTCCAGTCTTTTAGGTGTGAAGGATACAAACAACTGTATCAGTCTTATGTAAATCTTTTGTCTGATGGAGATAAAACTGAAGTTGTCTATGCACATCCAAAAGATGGAGCATGTATTCTCCCTTATTTGAGAAATTTGGATAGAAAACTGGGAGATTAATGACCAGGTTGATATTAGACTCAGAAGCTACCTTAGGCAAAAAAAAAAAAAACATTTTGGTTCGTAAGAAACCCCTGTCTTTGTGGCAAAACAAGTAAGGAGGCTTGGAGGAGAGAGCCTGATATTTGGATACCCAACTAGCTGATGTAATAAGCAACTAGAAATATGGTTTTCCAAGTCAAAAGTTTAAAGGTGTGACTTGGCTGAACTTCCTGGACAACTTCCCATAATCAAAGAAAATGAACACTGAAACACCCACAGAGGATGGGACTAACCTTCCATTCATGGCGGCAGAAAGAACTACACCAGAGGGCTCCAGGGAAACCAAGGAGTTTTCTGAGGAACAAGCTGTGGCCATTGCACAGTCACCAGGTACAACAGGCAGAAGAACCGCAGAACTCATAAGGGTACTCATATTCCTGCTGAGGAAAAAGCATGTTTGTTGATAAGTACTGCTGAAATGAGTCACTCAGAAGGTAAGTTGTCACTCTGGTGTTCATATGCATTACATGCAGTTAGATTTCCCTAAAGAGTCCCTCAAATATCACAAGTAAACACAAGCAGCACACAGTACATCTTCCACAATTCAGAAACTCCTTTTCACAACAAGTGTCACTGAAATAAGTAAAAATGAAGTTAGACTGTAACGAAGCATGCAGAAGCATCCAAATACACGTAGAATTCCTTTAACATATAATTCCTTATTTCTTCCCCCAAAAAGTACAAAGGCTGCACATTATTCTTATAAAAAGATGTCCCAGACTTTGTTAATTAGCCACAGCTACTAAAAATAACTCATCTGATAAGCCATTTCCACTAAAGTGTCAACACAGTAAATTGAAATCATCCTGAAAGTTTATGTAGTGTAAGAATTTGTAATAGTACTGTGCTTGGCACTAACCAATTTCCTGAAGCCAGCACTAAAAATTAGCTCTGCTTGCAATAAAACCCATTTCCTGCAGACAACAACAAAATCTAAACCAGCCTGACTGCAAGACTAAACAAGTAGCTGTAGAAGTAAGCACTTATCTAAAGAAGCTCTATAGTGCACATCTTGGAACAAGGAATATGTCAAGTCCAAGGTTGTATAATCAATCAGCAGCTGAAATATGAAGGATTTTCAAATGATTCCCTTGAGAACACTCCCCTTAGAAATACTACCTCCTCTAATAAGCCAGAAACATGATGAAGAAAGAAATACAGTAGAACATTCATTAACAGCAGAAACAGCAATGCGCTACTATATAATCAGCTTTGAATGTATGTTATGTCCTTGACACTAAAATGGGGTACAAGAAATTGGAGAAAGCCAACTATCCAGAAGATCCACCTCTGGGTTATTAATTGAAGTAACACATACAGTTGTGTGAGTATGCTTACAATAATAGCACACTTTTAAGCAATAGGAATCAAACACAGCTAATTGCAGCCTCCAGTACTTCAGCTTGATGTTTGCAGTAACCGGATGCCCCTAACAGTCTGTGCAGGCATTCTCATACAGTAGCCACTACAGGGAACCCAGCTACAAAACAGAGTAAAATGTACTCTGCCCTGTCCTTTTGGTTGCCTAGAAAGTGACAAACAGAACCAGAATGCAAAACATTGATTTTAGAGAATACTAAAGGAGCCTTGGAAGTCTAAATTATGTAGGGCGAAGAATAGTGTCATCATTCACCCTAACTATAATAACCCCCCCAAAAACAATTGGATAATGAGGATAATTAAAGAAATGCACTATGCATTATTGGCTAACATTTCGCAATGTAACAAACCACAGAAAAGCCCATGTCAGGTACAGAATTTAGCAACATAAAGGCTAATAGACTCAAAAGATGCATAAACATGGGGATAGAAGGTGGAATCCTGTTATTCAGATATTTACATATACAATTCATATGTCAAACAAATTGTTCTGTATTCATTATAAGGATTGCTGTTGCTGTTCATAGAATAAATAGCAGAATACCAAACAAAGCCTTCATTTTTCAGTAAGGGATAGTAGATTGTAGCATGCTCTGTAGGACATCCACACAAAACCTGCTTCACCTCTAGACTGGGCTTTCAACTTGCAAAGTCTGGAAAACCTCACTAATACTTTGGTTAGATATACTTTTAAAGGTGGCTGCAGTGGTAGTTTCTTTATGTTGGAATGGGTCCTATCTCTTCAGTCAAAATACTGCTGTAGTTTTTATAACAAAAGACAATGAGCTAGACAGCCATCTGAACAGGTTATGTTTGATAACAATGTGGCATTCTTTTTCTTTCATAAATAACACAAACTGCATATCAGGCTACCTCAGTGACTTACTACTCATTCAAGTACATTACCAGAGTTGTCTGTGCATACCTGTAGTTTCTGTGCATACCTGCAGTTTTGTAAAACCATTCTCCTGTTTAAAAAACAAAACTGACAGTTGAACATACCAGTCCAAATAATTTTTAGAAATACAGAAGGATTTGTTCCTAAATGGTCTCTATCCCTGCAGAAAAATGTATTTAAGCTTTTTATCTAAAGCATGAAATTACTGCGGTGGTGGTGCTGCGGTAGCGTTGTCGCCTTACAGTAAGACGTTGTCCTGTTCGATTCTCAGCTATAGCGTCTTCTGTGTGGAGACATGCATGAATGGGCGTACCTTCTTTGAAGTTTGTGCGTCAGGGCCGGCAACTCGGCACATAAAAATCTACTGCCAATCATTAGCGGACCGAAGTTCCACTGTGGTGACCCCTAACCAGGAAAAGCCGAAAGACACAACAATCTAAAGCATGAAATTCATGAATATTTTTGAGTCAAGTATGTGAAATTAAGAAAGATTTTTAAAAAACAATACTTAAGATCTTTTGAAGGGTTAGGCTAGTAAGGAAATAAGAGTTAGGTCTAAGTAGTAAAATACAAGCCCCCCCCCCCCAAAAAAAAAAACAGGGGTACAACACATCTGGCACCTCAAATGCAAAATTACTATTAAAACAAAGTATCTTTCACAGCAATATGAAAAGGAACAAATAGATATGGGCAGATAAACTTACCTTAACAGAAGAATTTGCCTACCTAATATTACACAAGGCTCTAAAATACAGCAGAATCCAAGGTACTGAACTGAAATTTGGATCTACCGCTTTGTTCTTACACAAGTGCAAAAATCTAGTCAATTTAGAAAGGTATAACATTCTGGTTGTAAGCCTCTTAGCTTTTTTCAATGTGCAAAAAGATGATAGTCTCTGGTCTGGTCTCAACTTGATATCATTCAAACCACCAGGTTAACAGACTTGAGATATGGATACAATACTCTGCATTCTTACTGTGCTATTCACTCTACAGTGAGGAAGTAGAATCACTGATGTAGTAAAAAAAAAAGTCTGTATTAGAAGAGAGAGCTGTGGTGGCTGGCCAGCAAAGAGCTATGAAACAAAGAACAGCAATCTGGAAATTAGAGGTACTAGAGGAAATGCATACAGTAAAGCCTGACTTCAAAACACAGAAAACTAATGATTCAGATTAGAAGTAAACAAACACTTTCCGTCAACTATACCTTTGTTAACATGAGGAAAAGGTGGCTGCCTGTTGAAACTCCAAGGAACTACAACTACAATCCTTGCAACAGTAAACTATAACTGCAAAAGGTGAGAACATTACTAAACCCAAGATGTGGTATTCTCCCTTTTCTAAGGGGTTAGTGTATCTAAGAAAGAAGGGTTTAGGAGCCCAACTCCCTCCCTACTGCCTGGCAGTGAAGTGTGCAGACCACCATGCAAAAACATTTTAATGGTATAACAGCGAGACTGAAAATTTGCTAATCTTCTGTTGTAATTGCAGTTTAATTTTCAGAATGTTGGGACCCACAACTTCAGATCGTGTTTTGTAACTGCAGGTCTTTCTGTTTAGTTTTCTCAGTTGTCAGAGACTGAGGACACTTTCAGGCCTTGGAATGTAAACAGTCTGCACTGTCAAGTTCCTCTAGACTGCTGCTCTCAAAGTATCACTGCTAGTATTGTAGAGAGGTAGAGGAATGAATACTTACATGTTTGTTGGATATACAACATGACTGTCATTGATGGAGACAATCTGCAGAACTCCTGTGTGCTGATTTGAAGGCTTTCAGAATCATACAGATCGCCAATATTTTTTTTCAGTCTGAGATGCTGTTGTCTCTATGATGGTGACACATTCTTTACTTCAAAATCCAAGAGAGGGGCTTTACAGGCATAATGCAATGGATATCTGGTAAGCCTTTGAACTCAGACTGGTGGGGGAAAAGGCAAAGACCTGACTGAAAACAATCCTGCTATGCCACCACCAGCATTATTTGTTGAAAACTGGTATCAAAAGAAGAACATACTCCAAAATATGTGAGAACTCAAATTTCAATGGTTGTGGAGGTACCACTACATCCTTTTTACATATAATCTGGCATCGGGAACCATGAAGACAAAGAATAAGATAGGTATAGATGGAAGAACATATTAAGGGAGGCTAAGAACTCAGATTAGGAAAGCTATAGAGATAGCATTATATTTTTCGTCAGATAAAGGAAGATACATAATCTGCAGTCTTTAGAATTGGCCATGCAGTAAATTCTTTCTGTTTTGAGATGGAAAGTTCCAACATCAGCTGGAACCTTTTTTTGAAGTATAATTATTATGGAAGATTTGGTGTCCAAGAGTACCCCTAGGAATTTCTTGGTATGGGAAGGAGGACAGCAAACAGAGGGAGATACCCGGATTCTGAAAGCAATGAAGGCTGAGGTGAAAGGTGCAAACTCTGACAAGAGACAACATGAATCAGACAGTAATCTACTTAAAGGTAGGTGTACCCGAGGTAAGCTCATATGTTTGTTACTAGAAACCACCAAAATGTAAAATGGCTAACTCTTTCTCCTAATGGGTGGGGCAGGGTTAAAAAAAACTAGGGACTATCATGGGATACTGCCATTAGGATTACCCTGTTAGGCTGATGGACTGAATTTTTTTTTCTTTGAAAATTATTTCAGACTTTCACTATTTAAGCTGATCTTTTTAATGTAGCTCAGTGTTCCTGTGGCCATCACTCATCTTCATTACATACTTGAATCTTGATTCCCAGTTTCACTCAGCCAATCAGGAGTTGCCAGACTCAGCTTACTGGTGAGGTGAGCAGATCTGATAGCTGCCACACTAACACAAACGTTTTTGAACTTTACAAAGTTATGTATGCTGGTATCGTATTTGTGTGGCTACTAATTATAATGAGGGATAGGTAAGGCTATCTCATTTCTGAGCTCTAGATCTAAAACATGTCCTATACTATAGATCTGTTTTAACTTTAAAATGTGCATTCCCACAGAAAATTTTACATGAATCATTATAGGATCACAGCAAGTTACTAGGCTACTGGTCCTGAGGCCTTATAAATATAGGCAATAAATTAGTGCATGTTCACACAAGTCAGCACTCGATGCCTCTGTCCAGCAGGGGCACAGGTGGAATCCCAGGAGTGTATTTTCTATTTCCCATCCAGTCATCCAAGTTCCTCTTAAACAGGGATAATGAAGTACACTGCTTGACTTGAAGAGGGAGTCTATTCCACAGATGGGGGAGCCTCTGGGAGACAACTCTGTCTCGCCAGCAAGTCCAACTGATGTCACAGACCAAGCTGAGGTTTTGTGTGTGGGTCACTCAAATGGAGTTTGGCTTGCGGATATGCAGCAATTTTACCAAGGTGGGGTCATTGATTGCTCTGTATGCCAGACATAGATCACCTCTGAGGAGTTTGTATGAGATGGAGTAGAGGGGTAGGGCTTTTAGCCTACCCATGTAGGACAGACTTTTAAAGCCCTGGATTCTCCTGGTCAAGAACCTCTGTGGTCTCTAAAGCTGCTGCATGTGCTTCGCGAGATACATGCCAAAAGGGGCATTATGCTACATGATGGGCCTGATAAGGGAGGAATACAGGGAAGTTGTGACTTCCTTCTTCCTGGAAGAAATAGCCTTAATAATGAGGTGAGCCATGTAGAAAGATCTCCATACAATGGAGGCAACATGGTGGTCAAAAGTTAGATTGCTGTCAACTTGGATGCCCATGTCTCTCAACTGCTTGCGTGCTTAGGACATTATTATAAATGTGATAACTTGTGAAGACGTCATTCTCCCCAAAGGGGATGATTATGCATTTTTTGGCATTTAGTTTGAGGCTGTGTTTCTGGCACCAGTCATTTGTCTGGGTGAGACCCTCATGTCTACATTGCTAGGGGAGTTGATGACAGTGCCCAGCTTGCAGTCATCTGCAAACTTGGTCAGCCATAGACCTCTGGTTTTGGCTTGCACCTTGGAGAAGTATATCCCAAACAGCAGGAGCCCTAAGACCGATCCTTGGGGTACGCCGCTCGTTACAGGTCTACTACTTGAGGTAGCTTCCCCTATTTTGACTGAGTTCTATCAGTGAGCCAGTTAGCTACCCATCTGGTCACAAATGGATTTATGCCAAGCTGAGATAGTTTATCTATTATGCCCGAATGGGGAATAGTGTCAAAGGCCTTGGCCAGGTCAAGGTAGGCAGTGTGCACCGTCTTCCCCTCATCCATGGCTTTGGTGACTGACTCAAAGAAGTCTACAAATTTAACAGGCATGATCTCCCCTTGACAAAACTAAATTGTGAGGGATCAAGCGTTTCAAGGTTGCCGATGTCCTTGTTAATGTGGTCCATGATAATGCATTCCATGGCCTTGCAAATCAGGCTAGTTAGGCTGATGGGTTGATAATTACCTGGATCAGTGGATGCCCCACCTTTGTGCAGAGGGATGATGGTGGCCATCCTCCACTTGGCTGGGATGAAACCAGTACTCAGGCTTAGGTGAATAGGGTGCTTAATGATGCTGCGAGCTCCTACCTGAGTTGATGCAGGATGCAGCCTGGGATGTTATCGGGTCCCATGGAAGCTGTGTTTTTAGCCTTTGAAAGGGCAGTAATGACTTGTTCCCTACAGATAAGGGGTGGGGGGCAGGTGCTGGGGATATCCTGCATTACCGATGTGGGGGACAGAGGGGTGAAGTTTTCACTGAACCTGTCTGCCAGCAGGTTGGCTATATACACGGCATTCGATTTGTGTATGTGGTGTCCCTGACCATCAGTTCTGAGCAGATTTGGATGTTTCCCCTTATATTGCGGACGTACTGTATGTGAAGAAGGCCTTATGATTGTCTTTAGCAGATGTGGCTAACTTGGACTTGAAGTTAGCTTTGGAAGTTTTCACTTATACCCTTATTTGTCTGTTTAGGCCAAGGAGTGACTGCTTCCAATTGGGCACCTGTTCCCTCTTGGTCCTGGACAGCAATTTTTTATTTTGCTGTAGAGTTTATTTATAGCAGATGTCCACCAGACAGGTTTACTCTTCCTTGAGGAGGAAGATTTTGTCCTGTCAGGTATTGCTGAATCGATGCATTTATACAAGTGGTCGTATAGTACTTTGGTGTAGGTTTGGACATTAATGCCAGTTCCTACTGTTGGGGAGGGGCTGTGAAGCTGCTTAGACCTTCCCTCAGGAGGCTGTAATCCGCTTCGGAGAAGTTTTTTTTTTAACCCTTTGGAGAAGTTTTTTTTTAACCCTAGCTGGGGGTCAGTGGAGATGGTGACTTCGAAGGTGACCGCTTTGTGGTCTGTTCGTAGCATGGATGATGACACTGTGGGGATGCTGCAGTGGTTTCCTGTGTTGGTTTGTACCAAGTCCAAGATGTCACCTCTTGTGGGGGTGTCCAAGGCATTGACACTGAAGTACTCAAAGAATCTTTGAGCATTTGTGTTCTGGCTCGAGTAGTTCTTCCAATCAATGGTCGTGTAGTTAAATCCCCCAGGATCAGGGTATAGGGTTGAATCTTAATAGATTTGAGGAGGTCCAGGTAGGTGGTGTGGGCATCCTCAGTCAACATTGGGGGCCTGTAGCCAAGTATGATTTGAATAGGGGTCTTGTCAACCATTAACAGCATCTCCTGTGCGTCACACTGTTTGACCAGTCTGGAGGTGCGTATATCTTTAATATATCATGAGCCACCACCTCCTTTGGCTTTGCTACCCTCAGTTTGGGGTCTGTATGTATGATAGGATGAGTAACCAGGTAAGGCTGGGGTGCTCTTCGCAGCTTTGAACCAGGTATCTGTGACTGCACAAATGTCAGCATCTTCCAGGGTTAAGAATGTTTGCAGTTTCATGTTGAGATTTCTAGTGTTCAGCAGCATGACCTTTAAATCGCGTTTAGATGATATTCTCATGTTGGTAGTTTTGACCTCAAGACATTACCTAAAGACAGCACAATGGGGGAGGCAAAAGCCTTTGTCAGGAGCCTGAAGCCTAAGGGAGACAGATGCAGGCCATCTTTGGCAAAGCATCGTGGTCTGCCAATCATGTCTGCCCAGGTCGACAGGTACTGAATCACCTTAGAATGACACCTGAAACTAAACCAACTGTTAAAGTCAATCATTTTTTGTTTGCATTGAGGCATCATTCTGGGCGACGGTAGAATACTGCTTAATGCTAGTGACATACCTGTCTGGAACATTTGCAATATTTGTACATTGTAAAGTTCCTCTGCTTGTGGTCAATCATATATCAATTTTGTAAATTTCTTTTGTATTTTGTCAATCATGTATGTAGGTCAACTTTTCTGTACTTTTTTTCTGGACTTGCGTACTTTTTTCTATTTTTTTGTACTTTTTCCAGAGCTTTTCTCCCCGGGCCTCTGCTGAAAAAGGACCAGTGTCCAGTCGAACTTTCCTGGCAAACAAATATAAAATAAAATAAATAAATAAAAATAAGCATGTCTATTCATCTAGTACAGCTGCTATTCTTAACTCCAGTTTCCACTGGGGTTACAGGAAGAGGCCTGCCTCTCATGAGCATGTCATCTTCAACTTTCCTCCCAAAGAACGTCAAGCAGGCAAAACCTTGGCACTTTTCCTTTGCTGCCTGCCAAATCCAACAAAAGCCTGAGCTGCTAACAAAACTCAAGTTGTCTGGAGCTGGATTTGGAGTCTGCTGCTTTTACAGTGTGAGTTCTGTCAGTAAGCCAGTTGGCAACCCATCGAGTGACGTAGGGATTAATGCCCAGCTTAGTAAGTCTATCTATGATTCCAGAGTGGGGGATGGTGTCAAAGGCCCTGTGGGTGTCAGGACTGGGTATCTTATGCCCACAGGAAGTACACTTCTTAAAACCTGTAGGCTTTTCAACCATGTCCAGAAGAAGTTAAAAAGAAATAAATATATCTATTTTTAAATTAGATGGATAGAAAGAAAAATTAACCAGCAGTGGTAAACAAGTGATACCCTAAATACAGGTAAGAAAAAAATGTTTAGGAAGAAAGAGAAAGAATGCTTTACCAATTATGGTAAAAGCAGTACCCATAGGCAGGAGGAAAAAGGACTTTAAAACCTAATTCAGAGAAACACAATAAAGGGAAAAGGGAGAAACAGTAAAATGAAGTACAGAAAGATAAAGGAAATATAACGATTTTCAATTTTAACTCGAGAAAATATAGAAGGAACACCCCCAAAAGCTCCGGAGAGCGAGATCCACTTTTGAAGCGTTGAACCAGCAAACAAGATCTAAGGTATTACAGGGTTCTTAGGCACTATGGGTAAAGGGAGAAGCTCGAGAGTCCAATCCAAGAGTCTAAGTAAATACAGCCTAGGTCAGATCAGAGACTCTTATAATGAGGAATGAATGAAAATGACATCAGATCTGGCAATTTAGGGCCCTCCCAACCAGGGTAGCAGAGGCACAGACTTTTTTCTGAACCTGCCCAAGGCTCTACTTTCTTTGTCAGTTGGCAGGGGATTTTTTGATATGTTAGCTTTAGTTCCCTTAGGACCATTAGGCATCACTTCAGGATCTGCTACAGGGTTCTTAAAAAAGAAGCCTGTGGGAATCCAGAACTCTTTAAATTCTGTCTGATTTCTGAGGGGCTGGGGGAGGAAGTTTCACTGCAAAGAAGAATCCAACAAAACATCATCCACTACTCTAAGACTGGAGGAATGGGAAGAGGTTTATATTCACAAGAAGTCATAGGAATTCCCGACTCTCTTCTTGGATTGTGGGTAATCTTGAGCTTCCCATTTAATGCGTTTCCTCAGGGTGTGCAGGGTCTGACCAAAAATAATATCCTCAGGGGGGTAAGCTGAAGCAAGGCTTTCATCATAATCTGAATCCCACATAAGAAGCAACAGATAAACCATCCTCAAAGGTGGATTCATGACTACCATCCTGTGACTAAAATAAATCAGAAGACGTCTGGGGAACTGACCCTTTTCTTTTTACCAGGAGAAGATTCAGGGGTAGAACCTTGGAGAGAAAGTTACCTGGATCTGACTACAGCAATCACATCAACTACCCTAACCAGGGCCTGTTAAATAGGCCTGAGGTTAGGAGTGCTAGCTGGTAGGATTTGGCTGTGGCAAGCTGAATACAGCCTTTTTATGTCAGGCTTTAGGCTTGGGCCTGAGGGCGACATCAGCACTAGGACCAGGATGCAGATGGACAGCCGCATCCCGAGAACAGTGAACCAAGGAAATCTCATGAAGATGGGAAACTCTGGTCATCCCGTCAACTGTTTGTAAAACTGTTGTCAGATGCCAGAACCTGCGAAGCTGCTTCAGACCCAACCGCTGAGCTAAGTCCTTAGGCTTGTGCAGAAGTAGAGAGAAACAGTGGCATATCAGACTCCGAACGGGTCTCGATAGAGGTTTCTGCCACAAACTCAGTCATCAGAGGGGACTAAGAAAGTGTTTCCCCTTCTTTGATGATAAACTAGGTGGACCAGTGGATGGCAAACGAGCATTGCCCATTGCTCAATGTTTTGGATGCTTCTTACATCTCGGCATGACTATAGGACGACATTGAACAAGAAGGCCATAATGACTCTCTAAAGTGCTTAGCTAAAATCTCAGCCCTACACTTGGTCCTCCTACTGTTAAAGCGAGCACAGAACCAACAGGACGTCGTGTTTTGGACCTAAACAAGTTGCACAAAAATAGTGAAATTCCTAGTATGATATCCGCTTGCCAAAGTGAAGAGTTATTAATTTTTTCTGACACTAGTCAAAAAAACATGAAACACTCCCCAATGGAGTACTTAGTGTTAGAGGTCTTTTTTCTCTGGTGGACCAATGCACTGACTAGCACTCTCTTTTGGGCTCCAATGGCAAGAAAGAAAGTACAGTTGTGTACACTTCCCATAACTGTAGATGTTCGAGTGTATTCAATGTTGCAGTTATCACATTTGGGTTATCTACTTTCAGAAGCCCTCAGTCAGTCTGAATATCAAAGTCTTGGGTCCTGCGTCAGTTGCTGTCTCATCTTCCGTGACGTCAGGTAGTCAGGGGTATAAAGTATGCAGCCGACGCCATCACATCAGTTTTTCTTGCCCCAGATGTCAGGTCCCCCCCCCCCAATGGGAAGCAATTATATATATATATATATATATATATATATATATATATATATATATATATATATATATATATATATATATATATATATATATATATAAAGTTATAACTCCAACAAAAAAGCAAGTACACCAAAAAGCTTTTAAGCATAGTAAAGGAGTGCAGAGGTATAGCCAAAGAAAACAAATTAAGAAAACTGACTGAAGGTCCACAGAGTACAAAAAAATCTTTAGCGAACAAACCAATGTAGACCACCACAATCCTTCGATAAAACACTAATTTAATATGACAAGGCAAAATTCAACAAGCAGTTTTTAACACAGATAAGCGCTTTCGGGCTCTGCCCTTCTTCAGATGAAATAAAAACGATCTTAGTCACATTTAAATACCTAATTCAAAACAGTTTCCAACCAATCAAAATTTATACTGCACCCTCCTATCTTTGAGGGCGGGTTTCATAGGAACAAATTCATTTAGTCCTGGTGTCCTATGGGCTAAAAGCTCAATTATCCACTTTGCTTCTTCTCTCTCAGTGGCATCTACTAGGCTACCCTTTCTTATACTAGGAAATACATTTGCAATAGCTCTGAATCTAAACTGATGGTCATTATTTACTTCTATATGTTTATAAAGTGCATTATGCATATTTCTAGTTCTTATGCATGAAAGATGTTGCAGAATTCTAACTTTAAACATATTATTTGTTTTTCCCACATAAAATGCTTTGCATTGCTGACACTCAGTTAAATAAATTATATTCTTTGTTCTACAATTGGCTTTTGCTTTAAAATGAAATAATTTCCCTGTTACTGGATGCTTAAAAACAATCTCTTTATTAATACAGTGACATGCTTTGCATAGCCCACATGGTTTTGTACCTACTTGACAAATGGAACTTTTCTTGTGGTTACTCTTTTCTTGTGTTAAAATGTCTTTCAGATTTTTATTTCTTCTAAATCCAAATTTGGGTTCTATCCCTACTATTTCTTTTATTTTATCATCAGATAAAAGTATATGCCAATTTTTCTTAATAATGTCACATACACCATGTATATTACTACTATACGTGAATGTCATTCTATTAAATGCAAATTTATGGCCATGTTGCTCTTCTGATGAAATTGTCTTTAATGAAGATACAGATTTTCTATGTATATTACCCTGACTTAATTCACTTACTATCAACCTCTCATTATAACCTCTATTTTTAAAGATATGTTCCATATTCATCAATTCTTCCTCAAAATCACTATCTTTAGTACAAAGCCTTGAGGCTCTACTTACCTGACCCCTTATTATATTCTTATATGTATGTCTGGGGTGCATACTATCATAAGTAAGTAAATTATTTTTCCAGCATTCTTTTCGAAACAAGGAAGTAACAAAGCCAGATCTTTCTTTTTTAATTCTGACATCCAGAAAATCTATAGCTTCATCTGAGCATGTGAGAGAAAATTTGAAAAAAGTTGTGGTATGTTCCAAATATTCTATGAAAAGTACTAGTTCTCTCTTTTCCCTTCCCATAAATAAAAATATCGTCCACAATGGCTTTGTTACTTCCTTGTTTCGAAAAGAATGCTGGAAAAATAATTTACTTACTTATGATAGTATGCACCCCAGACATACATATAAGAATATAATAAGGGGTCAGGTAAGTAGAGCCTCAAGGCTTTGTACTAAAGATAGTGATTTTGAGGAAGAATTGATGAATATGGAACATATTTTTAAAAATAGAGGTTATAATGAGAGGTTGATAGTAAGTGAATTAAGTCAGGGTAATATACATAGAAAATCTGTATCTTCATTAAAGACAATTTCATCAGAAGAGCAACATGGCCATAAATTTGCATTTAATAGAATGACATTCACGTATAGTAGTAATATACACGGTGTATGTGACATTATTAAGAAAAATTGGCATATACTTTTATCTGATGATAAAATAAAAGAAATAGCAGGGATAGAACCCAAATTTGGATTTAGAAGAAATAAAAATCTGAAAGACATTTTAACACAAGAAAAGTTCCATTTGTCAAGTAGGTACAAAACCATGTGGGCTATGCAAAGCATGTCACTGTATTAATAAAGAGATTGTTTTTAAGCATCCAGTAACAGGGAAATTATTTCATTTCAAAGCAAAAGCCAATTGTAGAACAAAGAATATAATTTATTTAGCTGAGTGTCAGCAATGCAAAGCATTTTACGTGGGAAAAACAAATAATATGTTTAAAGTTAGAATTCGGCAACATCTTTCATGCATAAGAACTAGAAATATGCATAATGTACTTTATAAACATATAGAAGCAAATAATGACCATAAGTTTAGATTTAGAGCTATTGCAAACGTATTTCCTAGTATAAGAAAGGGTAGCCTAGTAGATGCCACTGAGAGAGAAGAAGCAAAGTGGATAATTGAGCTTTTAGCCCATAGGACACCAGGACTAAATGAATTTGTTCCTTTGAAACCCACCCTCAAAGATAGGAGGGTGCAGTATAAATTTTGATTGGTTGGAAACTGTTTTGAATTAGGTATTTAAATGTGACTAAGATTGTTTTTATTTCATATGAAGAAGGGCAGAGCCCAAAAGCGCTTATCTGTGTTAAAAACTGCTTGTTGAATTTTGCCTTGTCATATTAAATTAGTGTTTTATCGAAGGATTGTGGTGGTCTACATTGGTTTGTTCGCTAAAGGTATAGCCAAAAGAAGTCAGGGGGCTGGAGGGAGGGTAACCAGGACTGCAACAGTGAATACACTTGAACATCTACATTTATGGTAAGTGTACACAACTGTACTATGTTATTCGTGTTTCACTGTTGCAGTCATCACATTTGGGTAGATTCCCAAAGCTAAGGATGGGAGGAGGAATTTAGATAGCATTAGGAGCAGCTATAAGGCCCTGCAAGACTGCAGTGGCAATGCCGGCTCTGGATTTAGAGAAAATTGGCAAATGGTAATGCTTTGTGAAGATATGCACAGAACTCCAGGTAGCAGCTTCTAGTATGTCTCTGGTAGGGACACCCCTGAGAAAGGCTGTAGAGGTAGATGCAGACCTGGTTGAATCCATCTAATCCCCTATGGGATAGGTTTTCCATGATGCTTATAGCAGAAATGAATGCAATGGCCTATCCATTTAGAAATGGTTTGCTTTGAAATAGCCTTCCCCTCTGCCCCTGCAGCAAATGCCACCAGCAGTTGTTCAGATTTCATTTGAGATTTAGTCCTGTCCAAGTAAAATCTAAGTTGTCTGTGCACATCTAAGGAATACAGTATCTGTTTCCCTTTATTCTGAGGATTAGAAAAGAAGGTTGGTAAATGAATGGATTGATTAAGAGCCACACTGGATACCACCTTGGGCATGAAGGAGGGAGTGGTCCTGAGGAATACCCTGTCCGCATGAAAGATGTTGAAAGGTTCCACTGCCATAAGGGCCTGTAATTCAGATACCCTTCTTGCTGAAGTGATAGCTAAAAGGAAAGCTGTTTTCCAAGAATGTAATTTTAACTCTACACTTGCAGCTGGCTCAAAAGGCAGCAGAGTGAGTTTTTCTAATACAAAGTTAAGGTCCCAGGCTGGAGTTGGGGCTCTTCTGGGTGGTCTTAAGTTTTAGGCCCATCTGAGAAACTGCTGGAGTATTAGGTGAGAATAGAGGGGTGGTTCTGTGTTGTAATGAGCTGAAATGGCTGAGGCGTGAATTTTGATGGAGGAAAAGAAAAGGCCCTTGTGAAGCATCTCAGTTAAGTATTGAAGAATCTGAGGTAAATATGGTGCTGCTGTGGCTATCCCTTGAGTTTGGTTCCAGGCACAGAATCTTTTCCATTTTTCAGCATAATATTTTCTAGTAGTAGGCCTCCTTGCCTCCAAAAGGACATCCAACACTTGTTTACTGAGGGATGGTAACAGGGACATTAGGTAATTAGCCAGGCTGTCAGGTTCAGGGTTTGAAGCTGGGGGTGCAGAATCTGGCTCCCCTGTTGTGACAGCAGGGTAGGAGTCTGAGGCAGGTGCCATGGGGCTAGCTGTGACACACTGCGCAAGAGGGGGTACCAGTGTTGGCGCAGCCAGTCTGGCGCAATCAGTATCATCCTTGGTTTGTCCTGTTTGATCTTTAGTAGTACTTTGGAGAGGAAATGCAGAGGAGGAATGGCATAAACTGATAGATTTTTCCAGCTGAAAGACAGAGCATCCACTTTCCAAGCTTGTTTGTAGGGAGTCCTTGTGCAGAATTTGTCCAATTGGTAGTTCTGGGGGGAGGCAAACAGGTCTATATCTGGGCTCCATATTTGTTTATCAACATGTTGAAAGTCCTTGGTTCCAGTTTCCACTCGTGTGGGTCCATTAGATTGCTGCTTAGTTCATCTGCCAGTGTATTTAGTTTTCCTGGCAGGAATTGAGCCTGCAGATGCACTTGGTAGCTCAAGGCTGTGTTCCACACAGCCATGGCTAGTCTGCAGAGGGGGTAGAAATGAGTATCCGCCTGCTTGTTTATGTACCACATAACAGTGGTGTTGTCCGTCTTTACCATTAATTGTCCTGGAAGAATGTGGTCTTTGAAGGCTGTAAGAGCATTCTGTACAGCAACATTTCTCTTTGATTGATATGTAGGTGCATTTGACTTGGGTTCCATTTGCTCTGAATGCACTTCCCTGCCATGTGAGCCCCCATGCATAGTCTGATGTGTCTGTTGTTAGGGTTTGGGCGGCAGAGGGTAGAGTGAATGGTAGTCCCTTGTTTTGGTGGCAGGCCTCTACCCACCAAAGGAATTCTAACCATAGGCAAGATATGATAGGAATCATTGCTTCTAGATCCTGAGAATGTTGACACAATAGGCTTTTTAGATACCATTGCAGTTTCCTCATATGCAGTCTTGCATATGGAATTAGTAGAATGCATGAGGCCATGAACCCCAAGGCTTGCAGAATTTGCCTTGCAGATAGCAGGGTTTTTCTGGCCACTAGTTTGAAGTAAGTTGCCAAAAGAATTTGTTTCTCTGGCGTGAGGAAAGCCATCTGGGAAGTTGTGTTCAAGCTTGCTTGCAGGAATATAATTTGTTGACAGGGCACCAGCTGTGATTTCTTTTTGTTTATGGTGTACCCCAGACAAGTTAGCACGTTTTGCACAAATGCCAGATGATTCAAAAGTACGTCCTAGCTTTCTGCCTGAATTAGACAATTGTCCAGGAGGCACTTTGTGAATACCCTGGGCACAGTAGATATGCCAAAGGGCAGTACAGAGAACTGACAGTGCATGCAGCCTGCTTTGAAGCGTAGGTATCTTCTGCAAGATTCCCTGATTGGGATGTACAGGTAGGCTTTCTTTAAATCCAGTGTTGCCAAACAGGCATCCTTGCCTATCATGGGAAGCAACTGGTGAAGAGTTAGCATCCTGAATTTTGGAATCACCAAAAAGGTGTTAATGATAGAATGGTCCAGGATACGGCGCTAAGAGTTGTCTTTTCTGTGTACCAGGAAAAGTCTTGAGTAGAAACCTTGTCCCTTTTCCTCTTCTGGTACAGTCTGAATAGCCTCCAATCTTAAGAGAGAGTACTTGCTTTTGAGCCTCTGCCCACTGATTTGGGGGCAAATCTGGCCAATCGTTTGGGGTTGGTAACATGTGGAAGTGAAATCTGTATCCTTGGGAAACTACGTTTAAAATCCATTTGTCCTGGATAATGAGTTCCCAGTTTTTTGCTTGCAGAGCAATCTTTCCCTCTGAAGGAGGAGTCAGTTGAGAAGTGCTTGGAAGTTTTAAAGTTAAGTCATTGAGACAGATTACCATAGGTTCATAGGTTCATACTAGGCTATCTGCCCTGGGGCAATTATAAGCCTAGCCCGATTCTGTATGGCTTACGCCACCCCTTGATTTGAGTATACTGTGCCCTTTTTTAAGGTTTAGTTTACTGTGCCTCTGTCTAATAGTGACACGGGAGTAATCCCTGGGACAAACCTACGATCCCCCATCCACCTATCGAGATTCTTCTTGAAGAGATTCAGTGAGGTGCTCTGCCTCACATGAACTGGAATTCTATTCCAGAGCGAAGGGAGCCTCTGGGTTATGAACCTGTCCCTCCAGCAAGTTCTATTTATTTCTGTGCTGAGGTTCAAGTCCCTCGAGCGTGTGGCTCTAAGGGATTTAGATTTACTGAGGTGGAGCTTGTCCATTAATTCTGGACTTGACATAGCTTTGTATGTCAGGCATAGATCGCCTCGAAGTAGGCGGTATGCAACTGAGTAGAGCTGGAGTTTTTTTAACCGAGCAGTATATGGCATCTGTTTGAGACCCTTGATCCTCTTGGTGAGATACTTTTGGGGTCTTTCTAATTGCTGCAGGTGTCGGATAAAGTACATCCCAAAAGGGGCATTGTATTCTATGATGAGCCTGATGAGGGATGAATAAAGGGGCACGATTACCTCTCTTGATCTAGATGTGAAACCCTTCATGATGAGGTGGGCTATGTAGAAGGTCTTTCTAACCACTTTGGCAATGTGGTTTTCAAAGGAGAGATTGCTATCAACTTGGGTCCCCAGGTCCCTAATAACTTTCTCTGTACTTAATGGGTTTCCGCCTATGTGGTAATTTGTGGGCACATCGTTTTTGCCAAAGGGTATGACTACACATTTTTTGGCATTTAGCTTTAAACCATGGCGCTGGCACCAGTTATCTGTCTCTGTGAGACCTTTTTGAAGGATGTTTGTGTCAGCTGGAGAGTTGATTATGGCGCCCAGTTTGCAGTCGTCTGCGAACTTGGTCAGCCATAGTCCTCCCACGTTTGCCTGTACCTCGGAAAAGTATATACCGAACAAGAGTGGTCCCAGGACAGAACCCTGTGGGACGCCACTTGTGACCGGTTTCGAGTCTGACATGGCTCCAGCAACTCTCACTCTGTGGGTTCCGTCTTTGAGCCAGTTTGCGACCCATCGTGTGACATAGGGGTTTATATTTAAGCTGGATAGCTTATCTATGATGCCCGAGTGGGGTATTGTGTCAAATGCCTTTGCAAGGTCCAGATAGGCTGTGTGGACTACCTTCCCTTCATCTATGGCTTTGGTGACTGTTTCAAAGAAGTCAACCAGGTTCAAAAGGCAGGATCTGCCCTTGACAAAGCCGAACTGGGTAGGATCTAGTGTCTGTAGGTCCCCAATGTCTTTGTTTATGAGCTCCATGATGATCCTCTCCATAGCCTTGCAGACTAAGCTAGTCAGGCTTATGGGGCAATAGTTTCCAGGGTCCGTAGATGCTCCACCTTTGTGGAGTGGGACCACTGTTGCTCTACGCCATTCTGTGGGCATATATCCTGTAGTGAGGCTGAGATTGTATAGCTGTTTTATTTGAGGGATTAGTTCCTCTTGTAGTTCATGTAGGACGCAACCTGGGACGCCATCTGGTCCCATGGAAGCAGTGTTTTTTGCTTTGGAGAGGGCAGCCTTCACCTGAGCATCTGAGATGTTTGGGAGGCAGCCCTCTGCCGGGATAGATATTTGCTCTTTTGGGGGGGAGGGGGTGGAGAAGTTTGCACTGAACCTGTCTGCCAGGATATTGGCAATGTCTGTGGGTTCAGTGTATTTTTTGTCATTTAGAATCAACTCAGAACAAGTCTGGGAGTTGCATCCCAGGTTTCTAACATAACTGAAAAAAGCCTTATGATTGTCTTTGGTGTACTGTGCAATTTTTCTCTCGAAGCTGGCCTTGGAGGATTTTATGAGGGATCGTAATTTTTTGCTAGTACTGATCAGAGATGCCTTCCCTATTAGGGATTTTGCTCTATCATGTAGTAGCTTCCTCCTGTTGTACAGTTTATTTATGGCAGGGGTCCACCAGACTGGACGCCTGCCTTTGGATGATTGGGTCTTGGTTTTGTTTGGGATAGCATGATCCATGCATTCCTGGAGATGTCCATAGAATGCATTTATATAGGATTCTGCAGTTTGGGCTGTAGTTTCCACTGGCCCTGGGGCCTTGAAGGATTCCACTTCGGTTTTGAGAAGTGAGAAGTTCGCTTTGAGAAGTTTTTCACTGTGGTTTTCTGGGCTGGGGGTGGGGTCGGGATGTGGACATCCAGTGAAATTAATTTATGGTCTGATCTTACCAATGAGGGATATACTTCTGGTGTGGAGCATAGAGTCCCCATGTTGGTAATGATCAGGTCTAGTATGTTGTCCCCTCTTGTGGGAGTGGTGACTAGTTGTTCCATAGCATTTGAGTTTATAATTTCCAGGAATCTTTGGGCTAAGGTGCTGGGGCTTGAGTAGTGCTTCCAGTCAATGTTTGGGTAGTTGAAGTCGCCCAATATAATGGTGTTCGGAGAGATCTTCATGTTCTCCAATGTTTTCAGGAAAGCCTAATGGGATTCCTGACTTTGAGAGGGTGGTCTGTAGGATGCTATAAACTGAAAAGCAGTCTTGCCCACTGTTAGTTGCACATGGATGGTCTCCGATACTTGCAATGCCACTAACCTGGAGGTGTGGATATCCTTGATAAATATGGAAACTCCCCTCCTTTTGTGGTTCGGTCCGGGTTTTGGGGCGAAAAGCATGATATGAGGTATAGCCTGGTAGTGCTGGGGTGCTCTCTGGAGCCTTGAACCAGGTTTCTGTCACTGCACAGATATCGATGTTCTCCATACTGAGGAGAGCTTTGAGTGCGTGCATCTTGAGGTTAAGACTTCTGGCGTTTAGCAGCATTACCCTTAGTTTCTTGTTCCTTGTGCTGTCTATGGGGGTGGGTTTGACTTTTGAGCCTTGCCTAAAAAAGGCACTATGGGGGTGGCAAGAGCCTTTGCCAATATCTGAAAGCCCAGTGGTGACAGGTGCAAGCCGTCCCTAGCGAAGCAACGTGGCTTGTCCAGCATGTCATCCCAGGCTGACACACACTGGATCCTCTTTGAATGACACCAAAATTTTAGCCAATTGTTAAAATCGATCATTTTGTCTTTGTACTGTGGCATCATTCTAGGTGAGGGAAAGATGCTGCTCAAGGTCAGGGTCATACCAGCCTGGGCTACATGATCAGAGAGCTCCTCTATGTCTCTTTTCATGTAGTCCAGGGAGGTATGTCTCAGGTCATTCACACCAGCATGTACAATGACGGAGTCATATTTGTATTTGCTTTGGAGTGGAGTGCTTGCGTTATGTGGCGGATCCTAGCGCCCGACAGGCAGCTCACTGTGACCTTCTCTTTATTCAGCCTGGTGAGCAGGATGTCAGTGTGTCTGACAATAGAGTCACCTATAACAACAGTATCAGGTGTGTTATTCAGCCTTAAGGGCTGTGGCTGCTTGGCACACTGACTTTGTGGGTTATGTGTTGTGTGTGTTTTGTTTTGAGGTAGCGTTTGCTTGGATGTCTGCTTTGGAGGTCTCTGTTGCTTAGGTAGATTTTTATTTAGAGCCTCCGAGTACGTTTTTGTGTATTTATGTGTTTGGTTCGCTGATGTGGTGGGACTATGTGATACTGGAATTGTGTTGTGTGAGGTTACCTTCTCCTCCTGACTGGTTACACCAGTTTTGAGATGAGAGAGCTCAGCCTCCAGTTTGGCTAAATAGTTGCATCTCTCACATATATTTGAACCTGTTTGAAGGAGGAGAGGGTTGTCCGTGTACATGAGACAGTTGTAACATTGCCTCAAAATTCCCAGATTCACCAGCTGGACTGGAGAGGAAACCATTGACTGACCTTTGGACATGCTAGAGTAATAGGGAAACTGAATTTAAGATGGACCAATAGAGGACAGGGTAATCGTAGAGAGTATAAGAGTAAGTAGTGCTTATGGTTTAATAGTGCTAACTTGTAGGATTACTTAATTGGACCAGTGAAGGGCCTTAGAATGAGAATATGGTGTTTTAAATTGAGAGATAGAGCAGTTCTAAGGGAAAAAGTGAAGAGCAGACTTTGTGGAGCCAGGAATAGTTTAAACCCAATTAGGCGGCGCTGCCGTTTGTTGCACTATGCTCAAAAATGCGCAAAACCGCACAAAAGAGGGTTTTAAGAGAGGAAGATGAAGGAGTTTTGAAATTGACCCAGAATGGCCAATAAAACTACAGTTTCAAGTCAGTAACCACTCCCACAGGGGCAGGCAGGCTGCTCAATGTTTTCACTGCCACTGATCAACAGAGAGACTTTCCTTTAGCCCAAGCAAAAAATGGCCTCACAGAAACTTACAAACAGTTCAAGAACAGCAAGCCTGTAACTGAACTTTTTTAAATCTCAGAAAAGTGGGGAAAAAAGCAAGATTTTTTTTGTTTTTTCAGAGATAGAAGAGGTTAACACGTATCAGCAAGTTATAACAGTGCAGTAAATGACCCCACACAAGAGTGCTAGGCCAAAGACAGATAAAATGCAAGTTTTGAGAAAAAAACGATTTTAAAAATAAGTGCAAACAGGAAATTCAGTAAACAGCTCTAGGTTATGCTCTAAATACAGTTATTAATGCAGAAATCAAATTTAACAAGCCAGAAAATGCTCAAAATAGGCGGCTATGCAGAAAAACTTAGCAAATAAACAGAGGAAAAATACTTAAAGTCTCAAAAGTGGGAGAGAGTCTTACTACTCCCTGATTTGGAAGTGGGAGCCCCCCACTGCTTAGTCCTGTGCGTACCCTGGGACTGAGGCCTGGTTTTTCTGCTGATTCTGGGTTTGAACAGAGAGCTTCTAGAAGAGGCAGGAAAGGACCAATTTTTTGAGGGCCAATGCATACTAAATCTTGGAGGCTGCACTTGGAAGAAATCTTTAACAGTTTGCATAGATTTAGCTTTTTCCTCCATCTTTTTAAGAACTTCTTCTGCTTTGTTGCCAAACAGGTGGTCCTGATTTAGGGGAGCATCCAGCAATTTAGTTCTAACATGATCTGGCAAAGATTGTATCTTAAGCCAAGCATGCCTTCTAAGTACAGACCTGGTGACAGCAGCCCTGCAAGATGCCTCTAGTGAATCAAAACCACATCGCAAAGTATGTTTCCCAAACTGTTCAGCAGAATGCATTAAATCATGTAAATCCTTATTTTCAACACAATCAGGAATCAACATCATTTTCTGTTTAAGCAATCCAATAATATGCTGCTGATACTTTAACATATGAAACTGGCAATTTAAGGCCCCGATGGCCAAGGTTGCACAGGTGTATACCTTCTTACCCCATCTATCCAGGGCCCTGGAATCTCTATCAGAGGGGGTAGGATTTTTGGCAGTAGTAGCCTTAATGCCCTTGGGTCCCTATGAAATGGTCTCAGGATCCGCAGTAGGGTTTTTAAAAAGAAACCTGTGAGAATTAGGAACCCTGTAATATATATCAGGTTTTTCTGGGAGCAGGAGTAGAGAGTCAGGGGCCAAGCTAGATTCCAAAAAAGGCATCATCAACAATGGGGGGATAGCTAAAGGCCTGTGTTGGGGCAGGAGTAAAAAATCTCTAAGCCTCTTTTTAGAATCAGAGTAATCCTGGCTTTCCCAGTGAAAATGCTCCCTAAGAGTATGCAAGGTTTCACCAAAAGAAAAATCCTGTGGGGGAGAAGCAAAGGGAATAGAGTCCTCTGCATCAGAATCCTCACAGGTGGATAAAAGTAAATCTTGGTCATCAGAGGTGACAGAAATCTCAGAATCCTGGTCAGAAGTATTATAAGCAAATTCAGTCCTAGGTCTCTTAGTGGGGGAAGGTTGGCTTCCCCTGATTAAAGTAATAAGATCTTCAGCCATTCTTATCATTTGTTTTTGAGGCATAGAGGCCTGACTATGCGGTCTGGTCGTCGGTTTCCTAGGCATGGTTCGAGTTTTAGGCCTTGAAGAAGATGGCGGCATTGGTTTAATATGCAAGTCAGTAGGCCTAAATACACCCTCAGAAACCAGTGCCTGCACAGCGGCTACGACCCATCCAAGGTAGAGACATCCGCAGGTTCCACAGTTGAAACATCTCGCGGCATACCAGACTCTGAATGGGTCTCAGTAGAGGCCTGCGAATCTGAAGTAGCGGGTATCAGGGGCTGTGAAACCACCTCACTGAGTACCGGCAAAATGGCGACCAGCTTAGGAGAAGCGTAGTCGGCAGCTTTGGACCTAGGTGACCTGTCTCTGTCTATCTTTGTGTTTTTTTAGAATGTCAGCAGTCGGGTGGCTTACCGAAGACATATCAGGATAATTAAACAGAGCACCAAAATATTTAGAAGTGAAAATATACCGACGTCGAATAGTTTGTGGTATAAATAAAGCACAAAACCGACAGCGAGGTACGTTGTGGTCAGGACCTAGGCAAGGAATACAGTACGAATGAAAATCTTTATGAAGTATTTGCTTTCCACAAGAAATACAATTACTGACTTTTACTGACATTGGTTTAGAGCAAGAAAAAGTTTCTCCAATGGGGTACTTAGCTTTAGTTGAAGACTTCGGTTCTGAAACTCGAAAACGAAAATTGCAGGAGTCGGCCGACCGGCACCTGCGAACTGCTTCTGCTTCAGGCACCACACGGCAAGAAAGATTGATGTAATGGCGTCGGCTGCATGCTTTATACTCCTGACTACCTGACGCCATGGAAGATGAGACAGCAACCAATGCAGGACCCAAGACTTTGATAATCAGGCTGATTGAGGGCTACTGAAAGCAGATAACCCAAACGTGATGACTGCAACAGTGAAACACGAAGAACATCTGAGGTTATCGCTCGAGCTGACTCCCTTTATACACAGATGTCTTGACATTGGACAGGGTGTTTGCCAGCTCCAGGAGGAGGAGGAAGAGGAGGAAATTCTTTGGTAGCCAGGCCAGCCAAGGGCTTCCACAGCAGGAAATCCCATCAGTTAGGACTGCAACAGTGAAACACGATCATCACCATGTACTTTCACTGAGGCATACGATAATCCTAATCTGTAAAGGTCTGACAACAATTTAAAGATCATGGACACTGAAGCCTGATTAAAGTCCATACCCTCTCTGTCTTAGGCATCAAAGGAAAAATCTTTTCCATTTTGCTAGGTCTGATTGCCTTACATTTGGTTTCTTAGCTTCCACAAACACAAGAAGCACACCCTTTGGAAATGTGCTTAAGAGGGATGACAGCTAGCTCAGGCTATGTGACTGGATGCTTTGAGTCATGAAGTCTGCATGCTTAGACAACAGAACAGGCTTTCCCCTTTATCATACTCAAAAGAAGGGAGAACCAGTACTGGGTTGGCCAAAAGGGAGCTATGGGCAGCATTTTTATGCTGTTCTTCTTTAACATCTGTATCACCTTGAGGAAAGTAGGGATGGAGAAATGGTGCAGAGAAACAGACCTGTCCAACCTACTGAGAAGGAATCCATTGCCCAGGCCTTTGTGGTTGTCCCAGACTCATAGACTGTTACTAAGCTAATGACCCAGAAGGCCTTTCTATGCCTAGCCAAGTTCTCTCAAAAGAATAATGATATCCTGTATCCAAACAAGACATCAATGGCCAGGCATTTATAAATTATCAATGTTCATAAAGGACATGGGTGCCAGGCCTGGTGTAAATTTTCTATTCCCCATCCACTCGTCTCGGTTGTGCTTAAACTGGGTTTAAGCTACCATAATATAATTTCATAATGGTTTTAGATGCTCGTTTTTCTGTGGAAGCAAAAAGGACTACATATAAACACACCACAATTGTGGGCCAAATCCAAAAATACATCCCTGTTAACAGCCAGTCATGAGGGTCTGCCTCTGTTCTTCTTAACTGGTATGTTATGACATTCTCCTGAGAAGGGATGCAAGATGCCCAGAGGATCACTTGACCCCTGGTCCAAATACCATGCCTCCATGGCTAGCTTAAACAAGAGGTATGAATGGATGCTCCCTGCTTAATGTACCACTTCACTGTTGTACTGTCAGGGAGAACTTGCAGGGTTCCTGGTTGTCGTGTATGTTTGAAAGCTTTCATGGCTAAAGTTGCTGCCATTATCTCTCTTTTTTTCCTCCTAGCAACTGACCACGTCCTCTGCTCGTTCACTGGTTCTACTTGCCCACCTCAGCCTCCCCTGAGCTCAAACTAACCCACATCTAAAGCCGGTGAGGAGACTGAGGACATTAATGCAGAATCATCTGCTATCAGTGAGTGTGCCTTAACCCTCCACCCCATCATCCTGTGGGAGTCTTGTGAGGTCCATAACTGCTGTCTTCAGACTGTACATGTACCTCGAATAACCAAAGGCCAGAAGTATTGGCCTAAAAGTCTGAGAAATAGATGTCAAATAGGAAATAGCCGAACACCACTGGTAATTTGTTGCTTTCAGAAGTGGCATCTGCAACTCTAACCTCACTCTTGCCATAGGTATGCGGAGATCAGCATTGTTAAGGTCTAACGAAACTGACAAGGCCTGAAAGGAGAAGATGTAAAACAGTCTGCAAAGTTAATATAATGAACCGTGGCACTAGAGGAAATTTTGTACAGCTGTGATAAGCTCAAAATTGGTTTTGAGTAAAACCTTGTGCAATCGTCTTCTTCTTGTAGTACTCACTCTGCATGTGAGTGCTTATATATATATATATATATATATATATACATATATATACATACATACACACACACACACACGTGTGTGTGTGTATGTATATATATATATATATATATATATATATATATATATATATATATATATATATATATATATATATATATATATATATATATATATATATATATATATGAATAGAAAAAACAAACTCCGCATATTCACCATGTTTAGGTTCTTCAGATCTGAAGAAGGGTATAATACCCGAAAGTGCTCATCTACTGCACATTTATTTCAAGGTGTTTGCTTTTGCATTTTTGGAACATTAAATTGTATACCTTAACCTCAATGTGGTGAATATGCGGAGTTTGTTTTTTCTACTGTGATTGTGTTACTACTTTGTCTTCTTCAGCAGCCTATTGGGCTTGTTTGTGTGTGTGTGTGTGTGTGTGTGTGTGTGTGTGTGTGTGTGTGTGTGTGTCTGTATAAATATATATATATATATATATATATATATATATATATATATATATATACATATACACACACACACACACACACACACAAGATATATATATATATATATATATATATATATATATATATATATATATATAGTTTTTCCCCCCCCCTTCTCTTTGTGGCTGCTTTTGTTAGGCGTCACCACAGTGGATTACTGGTCTGCGGAATGAGTGGCAGTAGAGTTTTTACAGTGTTGAGTTGCCAGCCGGGTACCCAACCTTCCTCAGAAGGCGCACACATGCACAAATTCATACCTAGGGCCAATTTAGAATGTGCAATCCACCTGTAACAAGTCTTGGGGAATGTGGGAGGAAACCGGAGCACCTGAAGGAAACCCACGAACACAGGGAGGACATGCAGACTCCACAGAGAAGACACCCCAGTCAAGAATCGAACCAGAGAACCTCTTACTGTAAGGCGACACTAACCGCTGCAATACTGTGCCGCCTATATCTATCTATATTTTACACACACACACACACACACATACATATATATATATATACATATATATATGTATACATATATATATATATATATATACATATATATATATATATATATATATATATATATCTATATCTATGCATACACACACATATATACATACATACATACATACACCCTGCCTCAGAGGATCCAGCAACACAGATCCGATTAAATGAATTTGTTCTCTTGGGGAATGCTTGAGAATGATAGTCTTTTTATGAACTAGAACCAGTATTATAGTCTTAAGATTCTTAGAACCCAAGTGTCTTGAGTGATCTTCTTCCACTCGTAAAAACAGCCCCAGACAGCCCCCCTATTTATTGATTTTATTTCGGTCAATTTAGAGAGGGAATGGGTTGAGGTGGGATTTCATTGGTGGGGGACAGAACAACTATGCTGAATCATTGTTGATCCTTTCTAGTGTGCTACCCTGAGGGCCTTTATACTATCCCCTTTAGGTCAGCTTGCCATTTACTTCTGATCTGGCCTTCCTTCTTCTTTAGCTGCTTGCCCCCTGTCTTACTTCTGATAGAAGGTCAATCTCTTAGTAGAGCAGCTTCCACTATATTTGGCAGGGAAGTGAAGCAACTGTTTCACAGACTCATTATCTTCCCTTCTTTTTCTTGAGCTTCTTAAATACCTAGTCAGCTAAAAAGCTGCTCCTTCTGTAAAGGGGCACTGAGAAGCTCTGCCTTCACATAATTTGGCATGTCCGCTAATAATGGTCTCTGTTGGCTGTTGCACATAATGCATTCACTGCATCATGGCCCCACTTGATAGAGTGCTTACTAACCTACAAAATGAGGCTGTATAGCTCTACCACTTTACACCTCAGGGGCTCATCTTCTATCTTCTCAGCCATATCCTTTAGTTTAGTTGGGACAGGAGTTCCTCCTGGAACTTTTACATGTAGCTTTAACAATTTAAATCCCTAAGAGATAGGCTGGAGGAGGTGAGTCATACACCATTTTTCCAAAGCAGTCTAATAATTCACTTTCCCTGTCACTGGGAATCGAATTTCTGGTTTGAAACCCAGTAAGCCTCTGGATGGAATCCATGAACACAATAACTGAATCAGTAATTCGGTTTTCACAGATATCTACAATACCTACAGAAATCCATAACACTATAAAAATGGCTGAACTTTCTGGGAGCCGGATGTTAGGAGCCTGGCTCCAAAGATGCATTGGTGTATGGATCCCCCAAACCTTCAAATACTGGAGGAAAAGCTAAGAGTTTTGGCTCTGGTAAACCCAGAAGCTCTCTATCATTCCTGAGCAGCTTATATTTCCATCTGAATAAATCCTTTATCCTGCTTTGATTGTCTCCAAATGAGAAATCCTCTGGTGAAGAGACAGAGGATAATGTGCCCTTAATGTCTGATTGAAAAGAAGCAGGGAGGACTTCATGATTCTTATATCTGTCCACACAGGTTTGCTCATCCATCACCGAGTCAGAGGAGTCTGCTTCGTCATGGGGAGGGGATGTTTCTCTTTTCCTTTGCAATTTAGGAAATCCTGGCACTGATGACTGCTTTCACTGTGCCTGCTGGATCCTGAAGAAGAGTACAAAGTCCTGAGTAAACTTCGTCAGGTTTTACAAGGACGCCTGGGGTGACTCACCAAGTTGAAGCTGAGGCAAGTTGGTGGATGTCCAAGCCTTGAATGTCTTGGGCTTGCTTCAGGGAGTCATGGCCATCTTACAGGAAAACTCCACCCAAATTTCAAGTATTTCTTTCCAAAAAGTTATTATCCTTCACTGTAGTCTAAGACTTAACATATTACATACAGACAAAGCATCACTTAATTATTCAGTTTCTTTTATGTCTGACCTTGTTTCTGTTTGCCTTTTTTTCCCTACATTTGTCTAACCATCAGTTACATCATGAAGGGTACTAACAGTAGAAGAGTAATTACGTTAAATCACTTATTCCAGTACAGGCCCATTAAGAAAACAATGGCATTTTGATGTGCCTTTATTATCAGTCATAGACAGTCAGCATCACACCTCAGATAAACAGAGCTGGAGTCTGAACAAAAGCAAGAGATTCAAGCTTAGTTTTCAGATGCAAATGAACAAGAGAACATAAATTAAAGTTCTGCACTCACCATAACCATGCATCTGTGTTGCCATTTTCATTCATGGGTCTCGGATCTGTCTCAACTATTTTCTTTAGATTCTTGTATCAGACTCTCAAGCTCCTCTCTTTATCCATAATGCCCCTTACTGCTAAATTACCTCAAATCGAGTTTGCTGCTGCTAAGTATGCCTTAGGGCATAACAATAATAATAATAATTAGAAATGGTATAGATACAGAGTAAGGGCTCAGACTGGAAAGAGTGATTCCAATGCATCTCATCAGGTCACACCCAAAGAATAAGGATAGGGGGAAGGAGCATGAGAAGTTGAGGAAGAATGAAAATGGGCAACACAGATTTATAGTATGATGAGTACATAACTTTAATATCTGATGTTGTCATTTTTATTTGTTCCTCAACGAATGAGAGACAGTCCCCAGGTATGATAATCTTGGGTGACTGTCATGGAAGGATATTCCAGAGGACTGCAGAACCAAAAGCAAAAGCAGCCCTGATCCTGGAAATGTTATCCAACATGTAATGAGCAATAAAAGTATGAGAAATGGACCAAGTAGCTGCAGCACAAATATCATCAATGGAAGCTCTGACCCAAAAAGCAGATGATGTATCCATGAATGTAGCTGAATGCGGTCTTGAAGGTTTAGGCAAGGGTAATCCTCTCAGAGAACAGACAAAGGAAATATAATCTGTTTCCATATGGCTAAGGTCACTTTGGATATTGGTTTTCCCAACTTGTTTTTACCAAAGGAAACAAACAGTTCATCAGTTTTTCTAAAGTGTTTTGTTCTATGGAGATAAAAATGAAGTTGTCTACATAAATGTAAAAGGCAGAGCATACATTCTCCCATGCTGTCAAATTTTGGAAAGAAGACTGCCAAATTGATTACTTGATTTATATTTGACCCAGAGACTACTTTTGGCGAAATGGAAAGATTTGTACGTCAAGTCATTGTCTTTGTGAAAATTCAAATAAGGTGGCTTTTAAGAAAGCAACTGGAGTTCAGAAACTCACCTCGCAGATGTAATAATGACAAGGAAGATTGTTTTCCAAGACAGAAATTTTAGACCAGACGTAGCCAAAGCTCAAAAGGAGAGTGAATTAAAGTCTGTAACAGAACATTAAGATCCCAAGGTAGACTAGGATCCTTTATAAGAGGTCTAAGTAGCAGTGTACCCTTAAGGAATGCCTTACATTTTTTTTAGAAGAGGCTAGCGGGAAGGTATTATGTCCTATGTGGTAATTAGAGATGGCTGCGAGATGGACTTCTATGGCAGACAAACTAGCACCCCTTAAAAATTAAAGCAAGAAATTCTAATAGAACAGAAACTGGAACAGTAAAAACATCCAACTTTCTCTGTTCTGCCCAGTCGGAAAATCTCTTCTATTTACTCATACATTTTTCTTGTAGAAAGTTTCTGGGACGAAAATAAGACTTGGGAAACCAGAGAGGAAAACCTGTACTGTCTAGCCATCACTGGAACTGGAGAAACCATGTTGTCAAACTGAGGCCTTGAATGTCAAGATGAATCATCCCTGATGGATGCAATAGTGGATCTGGAGTGTCCAAGGTGGACATATGAGATGAGACCATAGGAATGGGAGCCACACTTACCGAGGCCAGAAAGGGGCAATTAGGATTACCTTGCTCTTCAACCATTGTGCTTTCTGTAGAAATTTGGGTATTAAGAGGAGGGAAGGATAAGTGTGCAACAGACTGGAGGGCCAAGCGTGGATTACAGCATCTCTCTTGGACTAACTCTAAGGGAGAATTAGGGCAAAGAACCTGCTGCACTTGTTGTTGAAGGGGGAGGCAAAAAGGTCAAAATAAGGTTGACATCATTGCCGAAAAATCATTTCCATCACTGCATGATTGAGAGACCAGTCGTGTGGCATCAGGATGGTTCTGCTCAACTTGTCAGCTAAAACACTGAATTTCCCCAGTATATGCATTGCTACAAGAAAGTGTCTGGAAGAGAACATCCACTTCCATACTCTCACTGTTTCTTGGCAAAGAGGGTAAAAGCTGGTAACTCTGCTTGTTGATGTACCAAAGCACCAACATATTGTTTGTCTGGGTAGCAATCGTTCCTAGAGGGAGACAGTTTTGAAATGCTTAGAGTGCTAATAGGACCACTCTCATTTCTAAAACACTGACAAGCAAATTGTCTCTTCTGGGGACTACATGCCTTGGACTGTCCGGCTCAAGAAATGCCCCCCCCCCCCAAATGGGATGCGTCCATAGTCAACGTAGTCTTTAGGGAAGGAAGGATAAAGGGACATCCTTGACAAAGCTTGTTGGACTGCATCCACCAAAATAGGGAGTCTTTGCAGGCTCTCAAAATTTTTATAGGATGTTTCAAAAGGTGTCAAAGCATCAACCACTGTACTGCAAGGGGGGTCCAATGAAGAACTCTCATGCGAAGGTGAGCTGTAAGTAACGGAGAGATCACTGCAGCTATCGAACCTAAGGCATGAAGAACCAATCTTACTGGAGAGGAGAGGGATGCTTTAGAATCTGTCTGACATGCAATCTTAGGGTACGAGCTCTGCTTTGAGGTAAAAATGCAAACTGACTGACACTGTCCAGGTGAGCTCCTATAAACTCCAAGACTCTAACTGGTTGGAGATGGGACTTGCAGTGATTGATTGTGATTCCTAGGAATGGACACAACTGAAGTAAGTAATCCCTGGCTTCCTCCAGGAGATGCTTGGTTGGCGTGTAAAGCAGGCAGTTGTCTAAGTAAGGAAACACTCAATCCATACAGTCTGAGATGAGGTGCCATCAGTGACATGGATTTGGTGAACACCCTGGAGGCTGTGGTGAGACAAAAGGGCAGGGCTCTAAACTGGTAATGATTGGCTCCCAGATGAAGTTGCAGATATCTTAGAGAGAGCGCCTGATAATTTTGAAGTGATAGTATACTTCATGAGGATATATAGAGCACATCTAGTCATCCTTCTGTAGAAAAGGTAGAATGAACTGAACCGTGACCACCTGGAATTTGGATTGCTTCACAAACTGATTTAGATGACTGAGGTCCAGAATGGGTTTCAAGTCCACTGTTTTATTCGGCACTAAAAAGAACCTTGAGTAAGTTCCAAATCCTGAATGGTCTGGTGGGACCTTTTAGATGACTTTTTTCTAGCAGCTTTTATAAGTTCATAGGTGTTTACTAGGCTAACGACCACAAGGGCCTTTTTAAGCCTAGCTATGCATCCCAAATATCTGACAAGTTCTGATACCCTTGATAAGTGTAAGCATGGGCCTGGGAGATGAACGATTTACAGGTTACCTGTTTTGAATTACTAGAGCTGCAATCTCCCTCTGATTGGATGGAAAATTGGGGAGATTGGGGAGACGTCTCTTTTGTGTAGGACTTTCTGAAAAGGGAATGAAATACCCTCTGGATATGATCCTTTGCACCCAAGAATCTTTTCTGACAACTGTTGAGGAGTTTAGGTGCAGGGATAACTGACCCACCCCCCGACTGCCTCCAGAGAAAAACAGTCGGGCCACTTTTCAGGAGTGCTGAAAGGGCCTGTCTAAGAAAGAATCGCGGACCCTTGGTTCTGTGGACCCCCTCTGCCGCAAGGATAGCATCTTCCATTGTTATTTCCTCCTCTACCTCTGGGAGAAAAATCTCCATGCAAGTCTTGAAAAGTTCCTTGAGATTTTCTGAACCACATTTTCTTACAACCACGTTGATTCCTAGAAAAAGATCTTTGTGGGGTAAAGAAACAAGATTCCAACAGCAGACAAGGTCTTCCCATCTTGCTCACTGCGGGAAAGTGTGTCTTTAATTGTGGGCCCAAACAGGGAAGATCGATCAAAGGGAGCATTGTGAAAGAATTTAAAGGGCTCCACAGGATCACACAATCTCATCCAGGCATGTATCCTAATGGCTATACCTGAACCAGCAGCCAGTGAGGAACCTTCAGCTGCGTGAGAAATTAACCTCATGGATGCATTAAATATAGACTGTAAGGTGGCCAGTTGGGAGGACCCTGGTTTAGATTTGGATAGTTCCTTTATCAAGTCTCTCTGCAATCGAATACATGCAGAGGAGGAACAAGGTTAAAAAAAAAAAAAAAACAGAATTTGAATGAGCTATGTAATGGCTAACAATGACTAGATATTTTAAAAGTGATGTATAATGTTTGCAGCTACAGTTGCGTTGGCATGGTTTGGAATGTACAATGTTTGCAACAAGATTGTGTCACCATAGTTTATGGTCAATTATAGAAATAAAACATGGCCTATGTCATACATGATAATTTAATAAAGATGTTTCTTCTTTTAAAAAAAAGCCTCTCTGCAGTCTAGTAAAATGTGCCAGGTAGTTAAGCAATGGCAAGGCAAAGGTCACTGAAGCGTAAATGCACTTTCCATATCTCGAACAAAAAAACTCCATCATAGCCCGAAATTGGAGGATAAAACCACAACTTACCAAAAACCATCAACAGTTCAGCACCACAGTCCTCAGAATAAAACACTTTATTAAAGTACGAAAACTTAAGGGATCATAAAACATCCAATGTTAAACATCCAAGGTTAAGTGCTTTCGTCTTTACCATGAAGACATCTTCAGAACCATGAATGAAAGTACCACACAACCCCATTTAAAACCACACATCAAAAGACACCCCCCCCCCAGAATTAACCAATAACACTAACTCAACAATTATATCGCTGTACTAGACAGATGTTATTTAAATTTAAAAAATGCCCATTAACGTTGTTAAAAAATATTCAATGTACAACTTATTCAACATAAAAAATTCAATATAAAAAGTATATGTTATTTATGAAAAACATTACTGAACACACAAAGCTTTCCTCCTTAACCTGGTGGTAATAAGTACAGCTTCATTTAAACCAGGGTAATTAGTGGCATTTAATCTAGTTTGCCAGCATATTTCTCTGTGTAATAACATATTTCCCAAGACCCGCAGTAAGGATAAACCTCAATCTTCTCCAATAGCAAAAAAATAATTTTTTTAAAATTTTCACAATCAGAACTATGTCTGGCCAAAGCGCTTCTATCATCTGTATGCTGTATGCTGTAATTATGCTGATAAATGCGCCTACTGAGCAAAAAAAAAAAAAAAAAGGAGACTGGAGGTAATTCTGGGGGTGTGTCCATTTGATGTACAGTTTAAAATAGGGGCGTGTGGTGCTTTCATTCATGGTTCTGAAGATGACTTTATGGTAAAGACAAAAGTACTTAACCTTAGATGTTTTATGATCCCTTAAGTTTTTGTACTTTAACAAAGTGTTTAAGAGGACTGTGGTACTGAACTATTGGTGGTTACTAAGGGGGGGGGCTAGTTCCTTTTTGGTGGCAGCTGCAACAACCATAGCATGTACAGGGATTCCCTTATTCCAAAACTACTTGTATTTAGGGCTCCAAGGATCCTGTCTGGTTGATGAGGAACAGACTCTATGGTGTCCAGTTCCTTCCAGGACCAGCAGGAGACAAGGTCTATAAGGTCATCCACTGAGGGAATTCCCAAGATGTAGAAGGGCCAGACCCGAAGGCTTCTAGGAACACAGACTCTTTTTGGGAATGGCTTTGGGAGGACCAACCACCTTTTTGGCACAGGATCTCGAATGTCTTTGAAGTAGACATATTCTAGTGGTGACTCTGGGGACTCTTCCCAGTCATCAAAATCAGTATCATCAGTCAAAGATTCCTGAGGGGAATCTAAGTGCCTCCTCCTGCATAATCTTTTCTAAGGAACCAGTGGGATACTCTGGAGAGGTATCAGAAGAAACAAGAAGTTCCTGAATAGGAACTGTCTGGAAGCTCTTATGTGCTGGCTGTCCCTGTGGAGTAGGATGATAAGGCTTACAGCTCAGATCCGATAGAGGAATAGGGATAGGATCTGAGGATGTGAGTAGAAGAAGCCCTTGGATGAGAAAAAAAACCCTCTACATTACCTCAAAGGCAGAGGGACCAGGAGAAGAAACCAACCTCAACAGAGCCGAATCTCTCAGCTCAGTTGATTCTCCATCCTTGCTGGTTCCACTCTCTGAGGAAGGTGTTAGACCCAAGCCACTAGAACCAAAGCTCTCGCCTCAAATGAATGTCAACCCCTACTGGATCTTCCCTCTGAGGAGGGTGTTAGACCCAAACTGTACAGCGCTGAGTCTCCAAGAGGAAGAGATGTCTATGAAAACCTCAGAGTTGAAGTCATACCCCCAGAACCAGCTCTTCAGCTCTGATATTTGTCCTGCTCAGTAAGGATCAGCAGCGAACGGGTCAGGGAAACAGCTGGAGTCAAAAAAGAAGGTGGTAACTTTAGATCTGACACTTTGACTTTCAGCCCTTTTGAATCCAATGGCTCTTAAACTACAAGTCAGATCGAAGATGGAGTCACAATTGGGTGAAGTGGTTGAAGGCTCACGGAGCTGATGGGAGACAGAGCCAAAGGAATTTCCTCACCATCCTATCCACATCTGCCTCAGAAAGATTTCGGGAGGACCTGATCAAGGAAGAGGTGGAGGGACGATGAGACTACTTTTTAGGAGTCTCCTGTAAAAAGGGACAGCTGAGCCTAGGAGACATTGGCTACAGAGAAAAAAGGAGACTCTGGATCCAAGGAGATTTAGAGACTACAACTGTGAGATCTGACACTTTAATGTTAGGAGTTGGCTCCAGGATTAAAGTGGATCTTGGAGACTGTTCAGGGGAGCGCTTTCTATGCTCCCTAGGCTCTGAAGATTTCTGCTTTTTAGAGGAGGTTTGAGCCCCTGAAGTAGAAGCTGTGGAAGAAGAAGAAGCAGGTAAAAGGTCCTTCAGGACCAACTTATTATGTCTTGTCACTGATAGCCCTTGTAGTGAATCCAGAACAGATTTCATAAGGCACTTCTAAATGGGAAGGGCCTAAACAACAAACACACTCCCTGTGGGCATCAGAATTAGGTATCTTATGCCCAAAGGATGTATATTTTTTTACACCTGGTAGACTTCTCAGCCATACCAACAACAAGCAATAAACAATAAACAATTCAGATAGTATCTAATATATATATATATATATATATATATATATATATATATATATATATTTATTTTTATAAAAAACAGAGAGAATGGTTATCAAAAATGGTAACAATAACTACCTTAGAAAGTAAGGTAAAGAAAGGCCAATATCAACTATGGTAAATAGAGAATTCCTTTAAAAGGTAGAGAAAAAAGATTAGAAAACTACCAGAAAGAGTAAAGAGAAGGGTTATCTAAACAAGTGATGTACTCTAAAAGGAAAAAAAGATCATTTTTATTTTTTAATCAAAATCTATAACAGGCAATCCAGAGCTCAACAGAACACAATCCTGACTGAATCATTAGAATAGCAAATGAGATCTGAGGTAATTTAGCAGTAAGGGGCATTATGGGTAAAAGGAGGAACTTGAGAGTCGGATCCAAGAATCCAAAGAAAATGGCGGAGTCGGATCCAAGACCCATTCATTGAGGAACAAATGACAATGACAACATCAGCTCTTATAGTTATTTTTTTATTACAAATTAGCTGCCTTTTCTTATAATCAAACTCTGATTGCCACAAAGAAAGAAAAGATTTTTATCTTACTTTTCTTATTCTATGTCGGTACTTGATTTTGCATTTATTTCTACACTGTATTTGCTGTCAAAGTGCACGTTTCTTCTGGTATTTTGTTACAACATTTTTTTGTTGTGATGAGACAAGCCAGTGAGTTGGGGAAGGAAGATTAATGGAGGGTCTTATACTAGCTATAGTATTAAAAACTGTGAATGCAACACAATCTCAGCCCGGGTGTCACCCACTGATCACAGGGATCATATTTCTCACACTTCAGTACTAAACTACAGTCGTTACTTTGAAAAGAACAATTTACTTAACTACATTTTCACATCTATCATTTGAACATTCCTTAAAATGCTGCATCAGAAACGGCTGCTAATGAAAATCAAAGGAACCAAAGTAATTAAAAATACGAACTGATGCTGACAGTCTGAAGTAGGCAGTCCAAGTACTGTTGTAAGCTGATGAGAATGAAAACCACAGTAAATGATCTCTCATCATACAGATTTCTCTCTGTCCCTCTAAAATGACATCAGGAAGGTATAGGCGCTGACTGTAAAACAAAACCATGTTACTTTATGGCAACCCCCTTTCAGGCCATTTTAGGGGTAAAACAAATTCGAAAATAATAACCACTTACTTTGATACAGACACATTAATAATACAGAAAAGTTCAAGATATGCTGAAAAACATGTTTTTTTTTCCATTTTTTTGGTGCAGTTCTCCTTTATAGGATATACAGCTAAAGGCGAGTGCCAAAGACCAACTGTTCAGCCACAGACATCCTTGTGTACCAAAACTGAGATAATACTACCCTCACCCCTCAGTTATCAATACTACCCTCACCCCTCAGTTATCAAAATAATGAAGTTGAAGCCACATACCCACGAAGTGGCACCTGGACCAATAGATTTCTGCTGTGTTTTGGTTAAAGAGGACTTGCAAAATTCCAAGAATGTAGGAGCCTCCTGAGGGATATCACCAGAAGCCTTCATCAAAGTAAGTCAGACAGCCGGGGGTAGGGTGGCTCTCTGATGCCTTCGAACCTAGGGTGGCCTTTGGACATCATGGCTATGTTGCTGGTTGCTCACGATTTCTTCTTTTGATTGCTTCTCTGTGCATTTTAAGTGGTGCATCTGCAAGCAACTTGGCTGACACCATTGTAGCCCTAGATAAAGACAACAGCCTTTTCAGGTTCAGAAAGTCCTGAAGAGAGCTGAATTTTTGGCTTTCTATTTGATGGTCTTCTGGCTGAACATAGCATAAAGAAGACAAGAGATAATGTTGTGCTCAACCGCTATACAAGACAAACATTGACTATGGAAAACTGTGTGGGATTAGTTTCCTACAACACCAGAGTTATTAATTTTAGAAATTGATATTTATTTCTAATGCATGAAAACTCCTCATTTACAAAGATGTTAAACACAAAGTTAAATAAGACTTATTCCCAGAGCAGGGTACTTACCTATACTTTGAAAGTTAGTCTAAACCAATAGATTGATGACACTCAGAACTCGCATCAACCCATGGACTTTCTCATACTGCGGCAAAGAACGAACAGAAGATGGTATGGACATTGATTACTTCCTAAGCTTTTATTTTTGGATAGCATCAAGTACAAACTTTCTTTCTTATTACTACAGTAGAACCTCCATAGTTAACCACTTCCTTAAGTTGACCTAATTTTTATAGACTGGACATGCAACACATGTAATCAATGGAAAACCAACCTCTCTATAGTGACCACCTTTGTAAGGTGTATCTTGACCATTTGGACTGTGACACACAATATTAATTTACATTCTATAACTTGACCAGGTGAATCCACTCTACACCAAGGGGTAGAAAGTGTGGGTTTTGCCCCTTAATTGTATTTTTTCTTTAGTATAAGTTCGTTTTTCATGTTTTATTATTACCACGTGTTGGATTAGGCCTAACTTCTTATTGTTTATCTTGTGTTGCTGAAGATTTTTTCAACTTGAAGGACTGGTCTGAACTGTAGGTACATCCTACAAATACTGAAAAATTTTACATTTAATCGAGACATGATGGCCCAAGGAAAGAACTCAAAGAGCTAACATTGACGGAAAAAGTTGATCTTCTACATTTTCTGGAAAGCAGCAGCCAAAGAAAGACAGTGGAACATTTTGGTGTTACCAAGACCACAGTTAGTAATGTCCAAAAACATATACATGTTTTCTTGGAGAGATATGGTAAGGAAAGTGGAGACATACAGCGGAAAATGAGGAAATCTTCCCTCGATGAAGTCAATAAAGCCACATTAAGCTGGTTCAAACAAATGAGGGCAGTTAACGTCACAATCTCCAGGCCAATGATCCAAGAAGTTGCTAAACAACTCACACAGGAATTCAGGGTGGCAGATTTCCAAGCATCAAGTGGCTAGCTCGAGAAATTGAATCTGCGACATGGCATCTCCCAGAAAGTCTTGTGCAGTGAATCCAATGAAGTTCCAGTAGAAGTTGTGGAAGAGCTCATCAAAAAGTTCCTGGACTTTACCAATGGCTTCAAAGATGATGACACCTTTAACGCTGATGAGTGTGGACTCTTTTTCAAGGCAATGCCTGACAGGAGCCTCATCATTAAGGGGGACAAAAGAGTGGAACACTTTCCAAATAAAGTTTCACAGTTCTGCTTTGTACTAGCTCACCCAGAGAGAAACTAAAGCCCTTGGTGACTGATAAATGGGCAAATCCATGTGCATTCAAGAACCTGAAGTCCGAAGACCTCCCCATCATTTGGAGATCAAACAAATGTGCATGGATAACTGGTGCCCTATTTGAGGTGTGGGTAAGGGGTATGGGTATGGATTTGTTAACCAAGGTAATACATTTCAGTTTTGGCACAGGCAAAATTACAAGCTACATTGAGATAGAAATATAATTAAACAGAAGAGAATACTGAAAAGTAGGCAGTACATAGGAAATTGTACTCGGCTATATTATAATTATATACAACAGTCAAACTGACACATAAGTACGCTATGAATTAGAGGTTTTGAGTAGCTGCTAAAGAGTGGGCAGCAAAAGGTTGAAGTCTTTTGGAAAGCTCCTAACATCTGCAAGAACAAAATATGTAAATTTCTCTTGGAACATTTTTAAAAAATTTCATAAAGTTAAACAATAGATCGATATAATGACGATAATAGCATTATTATTATCACCATTAATGATAATAATAATACAGCTAATCACTGGCTATTTTTCTTGTCATAGGGTCCATAAATTTGGCAACAACCCTTAATAACCTTCTGTTTCCGAAGTCGTTATGTTAACAGTTCTGTGCTTTGGAGTTATCAAAAATAGTTGCTTAATAGCAATCTTTCTAAACTCATGCATATTATCCAGATACTCCATAATTTTATCTTTATCACTCTGTATTTGCACCTCTTCTTGCTCTGGGAGACTCCCCTTATTTTTCAACACTTTAATCTTTGTCAGCCCCTCTAATTATTTTTTTCTTTTAATTCTACCCTATTTTTAACTCCATTGTCATTTTACCTCACTAACTATAACTTCTGAAGGTTTTTCCTAACTTCCTAAGTAACATCTGAATAATTTCCATTACCCATTCCTTAAATTCCTCTTTTTTAATAGGTAGATGGGAAAGTGCCTGTGTCACATTTTTACTTCAATACCTTACATTTTTATTTCAGTTTTATTGGGGCATGATCTGAAACAGTTATTGGATGTGATGACGTTTTCAATTAAATGCACATGCTTTTGTAAATATAAACTATATCCAGTCTAGTCCAGTTATTATACCTTGGGGAATAATACGTAAATTCTATCTTGAATTCCTACTACTGAATTCATTTTTCCATACCAAACATTTTAATAACTTTCTTCAAATATGTACCCACTTTTGTTGTATCTTCCCTTCTAGGTCCCCTGATGCATCTTCATTCTTGCAAGCCAGGTTCCAGTCCCCACCTAAAAGGAATATTCCCCACTGAAAGCCAATTTCTCCTCAACAATTCTTAAACTCCATAATATCATTTTTTGGTGGAAAGTGAATTCATTCTGGCATAATCCTCCTCCCTTGCCAGTAGCCCCTTACTACCACATACCGACCATTAATGTCTTGTCCCCCTTTTCTAGCACTATTTGAGTCCCTCTAGCAATCAGTATTATTCCCCTTTTCCTTTGTCCCTAATATTCTGTTGAATATCCATCCTGAAATCCTTTCTTACTCAAATTCACATGCTCATTTTTTCAAATGTGTCTCCTGCAGCATTGCTATTTGCTCTCTGCATTTTTAATATTATTCAATATACTTTACTTTTTGTCTATAAGTAAGGCCACTCATATTCCAAGACTGTATACATAGAGTAGTCATTATGTTAAAAAGCCACTGTTCACACCTATCATACAAGACAGTTTTTTGAATGTGTATTTCCAAGTTAAGCTCACATACATAATATAATTGCAAGGTTATAATTCAAAGTGGAAAGGGATGATGAAGTAGGGGGTGGATTCAAAAAATAAGGAGAAAGTGAAATTCCAGATGCAGATCCTTGTGGAGAATAACAACCACACAGATATAGTCATACATTTTAAGAAAGTATTCTATAAACTAAGCCAACATGGGAATGGAGAAAGGACAGTTTGCCGACATGACTGACTGCGAGTAAGGGTAAAGAAGTAAGCAAGAAGGTCTGCAATTTGCAGGAGAAAACTAGCAAAGGAACCAGGGTATTGGGAGCAAAAAGCTAGAGATGGAAATGTAATAGAGCAGGATGAGGCCAAGAAGTACTTGGGAATGCAGGTTAGAGATGCTTCCTTATCAGGGATTGATATCAGAGTATAGACAAAAGAAACTGCTAGGAGAGTCCTAAGGGAATGGCCTGCTTTTGTAGAGTATTTAGCTGAATCCAGAATATAAGCTGCTGTGAAAAACAGGATAAATAGTATGACATATAAAATACTTCATGATAACTGCAAGACTCAATCAAAGGAGGTTACAAGGAACAAATAATGGGGGGGGGATATATGTATGGCTCCCAAGTATGCAACAAAGTCCAGAAGGTTCAGGAATTTGCCTAGAAGTGCTTGCATATGTATTTTTATACCCAAACAGATTGCAAAGAAGGTTTCCTCAAATAGACAGCAAATGTTAGAGGTGTGAAGGTGAAAAAAGAGGCAACAGGGAACATGTTTTTTTTGGGAGTGTAATGAGCTGGCAGATTATAAAACTTGCCTACAGAATACTCTTGTCAGAAATATTGGTGGAGCAAATTACTGTAACTAAGAAAATTATTCTTTTGAGCTGGAACAAAGGATTTGAATTGAGTAGACATACTAAGGCCTTATTCTATCAGCTGGCAAAAAAATATATAAACACTAGAAAACAGAAATCAAAATCTAAACCAACTGTATTTGAAGTATTGAATATTGTGAAAGAAATACAAAAATGGAAATGGGATCTCTGGAAAAGGAACAGGGAATCAGCAAATTAATAACAATAAATGGAATTTTTAGGAACAAAGCATGCAAATTAGAAGTTATGTACCTACCATAACGTTCCCTGTTAGTTGTCTTCTCTCACCTTCTTTCTTGCTGGATGGGTTCGGAGCCGATCCTCGGCTCCGACTCGGCACTTGCTAAGCTCGAGAGTCACTTTTACCAGCTTGAGGCAGCCCCATATCCCATGATGCAAGGCGGTAATTACCCAGATCTCGTTTGGTATCTAGAGGAAAAACTGCCTATAAAAAAACTTTCCACCAAGGAAAGAGGAACAAGTAACCTAAAAAGGCTGTAAGGGAAACCAGGTAATCAAGGACAAGAACTATCTGGTGTTCAAGGAAGAAGAATCTTCCAGAGAAAGGGAGAGATCAAGGTCTGTCCAGGCTAGGGGGACAGGAGGGAGGGACGCAAAAAAGAAGGCGAGAGAAGACAACTAACATGGAACGTTATGGTAGGTACATAACTTCTAAATGTTAAGTTGTCAATCTCGCCTTCATTCTTGCTGGATGGGACCGCGTCCCTAGCACCTCTATCCTGGGTGGCTCAATGGAACAGACTCTTGAGAACAGTGGAACCAAAGCTTGCCCTGTCCCTGGAGGCCAAATCCAATTTGTAATGAGAAACGAAGGTATGAGGAGTGGCCCAAGTGGCTGCTGCACAAATAGTATCTAAGGGTAGTCTAGCCTGAAAAGCTGTAGAAGTGGCTAGACCTCTTGTGGAATGAGCTTTAGGTTTTGAGTTCAGCTGTTTGCCCCTAAGCTGATAAATGTCAGAAATGGTGGAAGATAGCCATCTGGATAAGGTCACTTTAGAAACCGGGAGACCTTTTTTATTTTCAGCATAAGAAAGGAAGAGCTGATCGGACTTCCTAACTTGCTTTGTTCTGTCCAAGTAATATCTGAGTTGGCGATGAACATCTAGGTAATGCAATTTTTGTTCTGCCCTGTTAGAATAACTTGGAAAAAATACGAGGAGTTCAATGGATTGGTTTAAATTCGTCTTAGAAGCAACCTTGGGCAAAAAGGATGGATTGGTTCTCAAGGATACTCTGTCCTTGTGAAAGGCCAAATAAGGGGGACGAACACAGACGGCATGAAGTTCCAACACTCTTCTAGCCGAGGTAATGGCGACTAGAAAAAGTGTCTTCCAAGAAAAAAACTTTAATGAACATGAAGCAGCCGGTTCGAAAGGGGGAAGTATCAAGGATGTCAGCACTAAATTTAGGTCCCACTGTGGTGGCGGATCTCTAACAGGGGGTTTAAGAAGGAACACTCATTTGAGAAAGGCTTTACAAAGTTTGTGGGACATAATGTTGTGGTCTGCAAATCCGACATGGAAATTCGAGATTGCTGCCAACTGAACTTTGACTGTGGAAGACAAAGAACCTGAGTGAAAAATTTCTGCTAGGAAATCCAAGCCCGACTGAATAGGGGCAGTAAAGGGGTCTATGTTCTTAGATTTAGCCAAAAAGGAGAAGCGTTTCCACTTGCTAGAGTAAATCCTCCTGGTAGAGGACTTAAGGGAAGCTACTATGATATCTCTAACGGGGTTAGAGATCATAGGAAGCCTGGCTAAGGAAGGAAGTGGAGCAACCAAGCTGTGAGGTTGAGGGAAGGAATGGACCGGTGCAGTTGGCCCGACTGGTGGGTCAGAAGATCTGGAACTGGGTCCAGATGCCAAGGCTGCACCAAAAGATGGCGATGAAGGAACGGGAACCAAATTTGTCGAGGCCAGTAAGGGGCAATGAGAATCATTTTGGCTCTCAAGACGGTAGCTTTCTGGAGTACTTGTGGTATCAAAGGAAAGGGAGGAAAGGCATAAAGGAGTCCCCGGGGCCAATCTTGGGTAAGAGCGTCTCTGGGGGGATGGCCCGGAAGTGGGAAGAGAGAGAGAGAAGAAGTCTGGGCATTTGCTGTTTTGAGGCGTAGCAAAAAGATCGCAGCATGGGCGGCCCCACTTCTGAAAAATCTCTTCCACTATGGATTGGTTGAGAGACCACTCGTGAGGCATGAGTATAGCTCTGCTCAATCTGTCCGCTACTATGTTGGTTTTCCCGGGGATATGCGTTGCTACCAGAAACCGATGAGAGGAGATCGCCCATTGCCAAAGTCTGAGAGCTTCTCGACACAAGGGGTAGGAATTGGTTCCCCCTGCTTGTTGATGTACCACACAACGAACATGTTGTCCGTGTGAACTGCAATAGTCCCTAAAGGAAGAAAGTCGTTGAGGGCTTGCAACGTTAAAAGCACTACTCTCATCTCTAGGACATTTATGTGCAGGTGGTATTCAAACGGTTGCCACGTGACATGAACCATCCTGCCCTGATAATGCCCGCCCCACCCGATCAGAGAGGCATCCGAAGTGACCATGGCTACCGGGGTCGGGGGAACAAATGGTCTGCCCTGATGGACTAGGGGAAAGGAAGTCCACCAGGATAGATGGTTCTTGCAGGTTTGTGTCACCAGGATCTTGTGACGCATGGGAAGCTGCTGGAAGGACCATTGGGTGAACAACATCCATTGTAGGAGACGCATGTAAAAACGGGCCACAGGAAGAAGTGTGATGGCAGCTGCCATGAGGCCCAAGACTTTCAGGACCAACCTGGCTTGTACCCTTTTGCAGGATAGGATGATCCGAACATGGTTTTGGATATCTAGGATTCTCTGACTTGTTAGGTTTGCTGACATCCGAGTAGTGTCTAGATTTGCGCCTATAAAAGTAATAGATTGGCAGGGCAATAAGGAAGACTTTTCAAAGTTGACTGAGATTCCTAACTGACCGCAGAGACGTAGAGTGTAATCTCTGGCTTGGAGAAGTTGATGCCTGGTGGTGCTGAGAGGAGCCAGTCGTCGAGATACGGAAACACCTGGAATCCTTGACGTCTCAGGTGAGCCGTGACCACTGCCTGAATGAGGGAACTAAAGGGAAATGGGATGGAGCTAAATGAGTAAGGTTCACTAAAAAACTATAAAGAATAAAATATAACAGTATTGGGATACCTAATTCTAATACAAATAGCAAATATAAATCACTTACCAGGAGCTGGTAAAAAGGATGACCTCATTAGCGAAGCGGCAAACGAGATCTGGGTAATTACCGCCTTGCATCATGGGATATGGGGCTGCCTCGAGCTGGTAAAAGTGATTCTCGAGCTTAGCAAGTGCCGAGTCGGAGCCGAGGATCGGCTCCGAACCCATCCAGCAAGAATGAAGGCGAGATTGACAACTTAACATATAATGTTTACAATGAGGGGTGAGGTTTAAGGAAGGCAGACATTTTTTGTAATTTATGTAACTGGAATAAATGAGAGTTGTAAAAAAAAAAACATATGAAACGTATAGTATATGTAAATGAAAAATGTTAATCTGTCATTTTCTTTTTTAATGTATATGTCTTACGTAATATGGGTAATAATAATAAAGGTGTTAATAATAAATAGTAACATGAAAGTTTGTACTTAGTGATGTACAAAATCAAGACCTATGAAGTAACCAATGAACCATCAAAGCATAGCAGAATGGCTCCTCAGCTTCAGGCAGGAATAAACTAAGTAAATAAATGAGTGGCATGTGTGGTGCACTCCCTTAATAGTCCAGCTTAGTCCCTGTTATTCAGTGAGATCACATCTATGTTGTCATAGTTATACCCAACTGCTGAAAAAGGTCATGTGAATTGATGTCTGCTTTAGCTATTTTTCACTCAATTTAATCTAGAACAAACAATCCTTTTGATCAACCTTTCTTGACACACATACATTGGTCTTCCCTGAGTCAGTCTGATCATCGCCAGCCTTATGACTTAAAGGAGAACCGCATGCACAGACTAAAAAAAAATGTTTATTTCATCATGTTTAGATGTTTCCAATATTTTAACACCACTGTGGGACTCTTTACAGGTTTCTAAATATTTTTATACGTAATTTCACAGTCTGGCCACATGAGGTCTAGCATCTTGATGAGAGTTAAACATTTTTGTAAACCTCCATGTATCCCAGAATTCAGTGTTTGTCCTTAACACATTACATCACGCAGGCTTCTTTGTTCAGAAACTACTGTCACTGCATTCATTTTACATGCATACACTGGGGTCTTTCATTCTGTAAATTTCAACTAAGACATCCTGCTGATGAATGCCTGCTTAAAAAAACTGAGACAAAGCCAGAGAACAGATTTTCCAAGTCTTTTTTTACTGCTTCTTTACAGAGATCTCAATTTGCACTCTTTTGTGATGCCTGAGCTGTAGTTCATTAGATCATCTCCCCCCCCCCTTCACACTTCCCCTCCCTAGCTGTCAAACTGCTAAAAGTAATTTGACCTGTTGTTGCTTTGATTGACACCTCCCCACAGGAGACTTGACTCATCCACTATTTCCTAGTTCTAGCCTTTTCTTTCTAACAGTGGGACACTTATTTATGCAGCACCATGGCTTCTTGTAATGAAACAGGGGTGTACAGTTTAGAGTTTTTGGAAACAAACTTGTCAAATAAAACTACCTACTTTCTCTGGGCTATCCTGTTTGCCTGAAATACACACAATAATTTAACAGTGCTGTAAAACAGAATATTGTTAATGGACAAAAAATACTAATTTGACTTGCTTAAGGTTCAGGTATCATCTGCTTATTCAAATCACCGCTGCCTCACTATACGAAAGTCTTGTAAAGCCCATGTACACATTTTTGATTAGAGTTTACCATTATGCCAACAATTAGACATTTATGTCTTATTAATTACATGATTTACATAGCAGTGGTGCTGGCTGTAATTGCACATACACAGCTTGTTCTGCTGGTATATATTTCCTGAGACTGTTTTACCTGAAAACTCTTACTGGCCCAGTGTGTGATCATACCGTGACATAGAGCCGTGCTGAAATGCACTATATGCAATCAGTAATATATGTACTACAGCAAAAGTATGTTCCATGGAGACTTTTGCAGGACAGTATGCATTGTCCAATTGCATTTTGATAATTATACATGCTTACACACCCTTTGTGTGTTTCTCCTTATAAACATCCACCACATCACTATTCATCATATATCTTAGTGATTTTTGTTTTTGCCTTAACACACATATATTTATATATATATATATATATATATATATATATATATATATATATATATATATATATATATATATATATATATATATATATATATATATATATATTTGCCACTCTTACCTGGCTGCTGTGTGTCCTGCTCCGGTGCTTTGCCCTACACCTTTAGGTCCTGTATCTCCCTGTACTATTTCACCTGAATCCACCCAGCTGGACACCTAAGGAAAATATTCATTTTATTAAAAAGGAATTAACCTACCAGCTCCTTTGGAAACCTACTTTGCTAAAGATAGAGAAACCTTTAGGTCCTGTATCTCCCTGTACTATTTCACCTGAATCCACCCCGCTGGACACCTAAGGAAAATATTCATTTTATTAAAAAGGAATTAACCTACCAGCTCCTTTGGAAACCTACTTTTCTAAAGATAGTGAAAGTATGTCTTACTACAGCTTCTAATGAACTATAATATTAATAAGCTGTTATAGATACTGCTAAGTAGGCAAGCCTCACTGTCAGGCTTCCCAGCAGCCAGCCACCCCCCCCACACACACCATATTTTACATTATACATACATTGTGCCTCTAACCCATTCCCTCTATATCTGCAATTTGTTCCATCTCCCTCTCCTTCCTGGATTGCCATCCCTTTAGGAGACCTATGATTTCGAATTAAAGTATCTGACCACTAGGTGGCCATTCTATATCAGTAACTGTATTTTAGTTTCTTCTCACTTGCTTATCCCTGTCTCCCAAATTCACTTTCTAGTCTCTTCCTCTGAAATATTGTCTGACCCTCTCTCTCTCGTCCTTAACTATATCTAGTCACACTCCACTCTCCTCATACACTTTACCTCTTTTCCCTGTCAGCCTCTCTATACTCCCCTACTTTCTCTTACCTTCAGATTAATCCACTGAACTCCATACTTCACTGATTGTCTTCCTTGACAATCTACTCTTAGGTCTTTTCTATCCTGTTGTATTTCTTTGAAGTAACCCTCCATACTTCTCCTCTGTCCTCACTATTTAATAAGGCGCTCTACCTTTTACATAACCCTGGTCTCTTTTTTTCTCTCCTTTCTAAGTGATTCTCTACTGTTCCCAACCTATTCCACTGCCTATATTTAACAAGGTGCACTACCTTTCCAAACCCTTTGCTTCTTTTTCCTATCCTTTCTAGCTGATCTCTGTCATTCCCTACCTATTGTACTGCCTAGAACTCCACCCTCCTCCCGCTGTATCTAATCCCTCCCACCTCCTACTCAGACCTCTACCTGTGTATCTTGCGGCCTTTTCCCCTTACTCGCATTATAGTCTACACCCCTCCCCCACTGCCCCAACATCCTCCCTTACCTTATAAATGTACCCCATCCTTGGGGTAGCCATCTTTTCTTTCTCCCACTCTTACCTGGCTACTGCATGTCCTGCTCCGGTGCTTTGCCCTACAGTAGGTTGTTTTATGCTTATTATATAATTGTTTAAATTGATATTAAGAACGGACTACTTGCATTAGCTAATTCTTTATGTTTTTTGTATGAACTTGCATGCGGTCTACACTTTCACTGCTCGTGAATAGCCCACATAGCGTTAAACACGTGGGTCTGCAACAAATGCTTGTACTGTTGAGGAAGTGTCCTCTTATCTAATATTGTCCTATATTATGTGTAGAGCTTCTTTTTCTTCGTATTAATGGTCATGCTATGTACAAGTGATAACTATAAGTAATGAAGTAGTTGCTGGTATTAGCGTACTTGCATAGTTATTGCTGAAACTAAGTGAAAAGCTTAGCTTACCATTGATTGCTTACTCAGGCATATCTACTATCGTGTTGATAATCATCATGTATTCATATTTTGTGGTGCTCAATCGCTGACATATTTGTTTGTAGAATTGCTTATGTTCACATCTAGTTAGCATTACACAGAGTAAAACCATATATTGTTACACCTTTAGCTATGACTATTTAATATTGCGTTGTTCATTTATTGCCTTATTCTATGTTGAAACCTCACTTTCCCATCCTAGTCTAGCTTTCCAACTCGTAAGCACCTAAGCCTACATACCGTGGTCTACAGGGGTATGTTACCAGCGGCTCCACTACCGCGGAATAGTTAAAACATTGGTAGAGCTCTCATTATCATGCAGAGTGAATGTTAACCTTTATTCTCTTAGCATGTGGCTCTGCAGCGGAGATTTTCTCCCCCATTTGATCTGAGAAACTGTAAGATACGGCCTTATTTCAAATAATAATACTAATCTATCTGCTAAATATATATTTAAGTAACTGCACAGCATTTTCACTATAGCGGCAATCTATATATAATCCCTGATGCTTAACCTATACTAAGGCCAGGCTAAGGTTATTTAAAGACATCGCTACATCGTAACTGATCTAGCTAATTTTGAATAGGCTTATCCTTAATAGTATCTCTCTTACAGACGCTTCCAGTATGAACTACATATCCTAACCTGACTACTATTTGTACTAGCTTATTTTTTATGTATTTTTTCACAGATCCAGTAATAAGCTATGTTTTAGTGTATTACTTGTTTTATAAAACATATGTAGATAACTGTTACCCTAACTATCTAACAGAGTCTTGCATGGGTCTAGTATGACTAGTAGTACCTAATGTATACTGAAAGCAAATGTTCCTTATAAATAGAGCATAAGGATCTTCTGCTAAGACAAACCTTACTGTTGTGTTGTTGTAACTATTGCTGCCCTCTGGTTCACATATTGATTGCCTCACTACCATTTTTCTCTCTCTCTTCATGAGCAGCCTTTAGGTCCTGTATCTCCCTGTACTATTTCACCTGAATCCACCCAGCTGGACACCTAAAGAAAATATTCATTTTATTAAAAAGGAATTAACCTACCAGTTCCTTTGGAAACCTACGTTGCTAAAGATAGTGAAAGTATGTTTTACTATAGCTTCTAATAAACTATAATATTAAAAAGCTGTTATAGATACTGCTAAGTAGGCAAGCCTCACTGTCAGGCTTCCCAGCAGCCAGCCACCCCCCCCACACACACCATATTTTACATTATACATACATTGTGCCTCTAACCCATTCCCTCTATATCTGCAATTTGTTCCATCTCCCTCTCCTTCCTGGATTGCCATCCCTTTAGGAGACCTATGATTTCGAATTAAAGTATCTGACCACTAGGTGGCCGTTCTATATCAGTAACTACATTTTAGTTTCTTCTTACTTGCTTATCCGTCTCCCAAATTCACTTTCTAGTCTCTTCCTCTGAAATATTGTCTGACCCTCTCTCCCTCGTCCTTAACTATATCTAGTCACACTCCACTCCTCATACACTTTACCTCTTTTCCCTGTCAGCCTCTCTATACTCCCCTACTTTCTCTTACCTTCAGATTAATCCACTGAACTCCATACTTCACTGATTGTCTTCCTTGACAATCTACTCTTAGGTCTTTTCTATCCTGTTGTATTTCTTTGAATTAACCCTCCATACTTCTCCTCTGTCTTCACTATTTAATAAGGCGCTCTACCTTTTACATAACCCTGGTCTCTTTTTTCTCTCCTTTCTAACTGATTCTCTACTGTTCCCAACCTATTCCACTGCCTATATTTAACAAGGTGCACTACCTTTCTAAACCCTTTGCTTCTTTTTCCTATCCTTTCTAGCTGATCTCTGTCTTTCCCTACCGACTGTACTGCCTAGAAATCCACCCTCCTCCCGCTGTATCTAATCCCTCCCAACTCCTACTCAGACCTCTACCTGTGTATCTCGCGGCCTTTTCACCTTACTTGCATTATAGTCTACTCCCCTCCTCCACTGCCCCAACATCCTCCCTTACCTTATAAATGTACCCCATCCTTGGGGTCGCCATCTTTTCTTTCTCCCACTCTTACCTGGCTGCTGCGTGTCCTGCTCCAGTGCTTTGCCCTACAGTAGGTTGTTTTATGCTTACTATATAATTGTTTAAATTGATATTAAGAACTGACTACTTGCATTAGCTAATTCTTTATGTTTTTTGTATGAACTTGCATGCGGTCTACACTTTCACTGCTCGTGAATAGCGCACATAGCGTTTAACACGTGGGTCTGCAACAAATGCTTGTACTGTTGAGGAAGTGTCCTCTTATCTAATATTGTCCTATATTATGTGTAGAGCTTCTTTTTCTTCGTATTAATGGTCATGCTATGTACAGTAATAACTATAACTAATGAAGTAGTTGCTGGTATTAGCATACTTACATAGTTATTGCAGAAACTAAGTGAAAAGCTTAGCTTACCATTGAAGGAATGCTTACTCAGGCATATCTACTATCGTGTTGATAATCATCGTGTATTCATATTTTGTGGTGCTCAATCGCTGACATATTTGTTTGTAGAATTGCTTATGCTCACATGTAGTTAGCGTTACACAGAGTAAAACCATATATTGTTACACCTTTAGCTAAGACTATTTAATATTGCATTGTTCATTTATTGCCTTATTCTATGTTGAAACCTCACTTTCCCATCCTAGTCTAGCTTTCCAATTCGTAAGCACCTAAGCCTACATAGCGTGGTCTACATGGGGTACTTTACCAGCGGCTGGGAATAGTTAAAACATTGGTAGAGCTCTCATTATCGTGAAGAGTGAATGTTAACCTTTATTCTCTTAGCATGTGGCTCTGCAGCGGAGATTTTCTCCCCCATTTGATCTGAGAAACTGTAAGATACGGCCTTATTTCAAATAATAATACTAATCTAGCTGCTAAAATATATTTAAGTAACTGCACAGCATTTTCACTATAGCGGCAATCTATATATAATCCCTGATGCTTAACCTATACTAAGGCCAGGCTAAGGTTATTTAAAGACATCGCTACATCGTAACTGATCTAGCTAATTTTGAATAGGCTTATCCTTAATAGTATCTCTCTTACAGATGCTTCCAGTATGAACTACATATCCTAACCTGACTACTATTTGTACTAGCTGAATTTTCATTATTTATTAATTTATTTATCCTAACCTGACTACTATTTGTACTAGCTTATTTTTATGTATTTTTTCACAGATCCAGTAATAAGCTATGTTTTAGTGTATTACTTGTTTTATAAAACATATGTAGATAACTGTTACCCTAACTAGTCTTGCATGGGTCTAGTATGACTAGTAGTACCTAATGTATACTGAAAGCAAATATCCCTTATAAATAGAGCATAAGGATCTTCTGCTAAGACAAACCTTACTGTTGTGTTGTTGTAACTATTGCTGCCCTCTGGTTCACATATTGATTGCCTCACTACCTTTTTTCTCTCTCTCTTCATGAGCAGCCTTTAGGTCCTGTATCTCCCTGTACTATTTCACCTGAATCCACCCAGCTGGACACCTAAGGAAAATATTCATTTTATTAAAAAGGAATTAACCTACCAGCTCCTTTGGAAACCTACTTTGCTAAAGATAGTGAAAGTATGTCTTACTTTAGCTTCTAATAAACTATAATATTAATAAGCTGTTATAGATACTGCTAAGTAGGCAAGCCTCACTGTCAGGCTTCCCAGCAGCCAGCCAACCCCCCCCCATATTTTACATTATATATACATTGTGCCTCTAACCCATTCCCTCTATATCTGTAATTTGTTCCATCTCCCTCTCCTTCCTGGATTGCCATCCTTTTAGGAGACCTCCGATTTCGAATTAAAGTATCTGACCACTAGGTGGCCGTTCTATATCAGTAACTGTATTTTAGTTTCTTCTGACTTGCTTATCCCGGTCTCCCAAATTCACTTTCTAGTCTCTTCCTCTGAAATACTGTCTGACCCTCTCTCCCTCGTCCTTAACTATATCTAGTCACACTCCACCCCTCATACACTTTACCTCTTTTCCCTGTCAGCCTCTCTATACTCCCCTACTTTCTCTTACCTTCAGATTAATCCACTGAACTCCATACTTCACTGATTATCTTCCTTGACAATCTACTCTTAGGTCTTCCCGCTCCGTTCGCCCTGCAGGCTCACTCCTCTCCCCTACCCTGCCCCCAATTCCCACACGCCCCCAGTGCTCCTACACTTATTCCTCCTTAGCCACACCCACAACAACTTTAGCACCAATCACACAACTCATAACATTAACACCTCAACCTCCTTTAACTTAATATAACTCACAATCACCTCCCTTCTTCTCCCTCCTTATTATAATACTCTACCTACAAAGAACTATCCCAACCAGCTCACAAACTTCAACAACCAATTTTATCTCCCTCTTCTCAAACTTCTATAATGCCTACTTCAACTACCCCGCACCAATTACTACCACTTCTCTTACTCTCCCTCTTATCTCTTTCTAACCTCTGTCTATATCATAACCTCATTTGAGCAACCACTATACTCCACTTTTCTCCTACCCTCTAAATATACTTCCACACCACTAATAACAAACCACCCCAATCATCTTAACCTTCTATCCAAACCCAACTACCTACTTCCCAAGTTTCATAGACTAGCTCACATTAAGTACACCAACCGAAATGCAAATAAACTATTAGACTATTATTGTAAACTTCTCAACCCTAAACATATAACACTCCTCCACTCCATTATAGATGGTGACATTCACCCCAATCCTGGCCCTAACCAGTACCTTAAATCTCCAGACAATAACCCTCATAAAACTAATGCACCAACACCTACTAAACCAGCTAACTCACTCTATATAGCACACCTAAATACATGTAGCATCTGTAATAAAATTACACAACTTCATGCCCTCTTAGACGTCCACCTATTTGACATCCTTTGCCTATCTGAAACATGGCTAAAACCTACCATCAAGGACAATGAAGTTACTCCACCCAGGTATAATATCATTAGACTAGACCGTACAGCCAAAAAGGGAGGAGGGGTAGCAATCCTTTATAAAGCAGAGCTACAAGTTAGCACTGTAAACCCAAACCCACCTTCAGATAACAATGCTGAAATACTCTTCACTAAATTACAAATCAACACACATAAGTCTATAAACATTATCTGTATATACCTTCCACCAGGTAACAATATCAGTACTCTCGAGAATATCCTTAATTGGCTTTCAATAAATTCCCCACAAGAAACCATAGTTCTAGGAGACTTTAATATAGACTGGAACAACTGCAATACTATATACCCAACCACACATATTAACCTTTATGGCTTCTCACAAACTATTATTTCCCCCACCAGAACTAATAAACCAAACAACAAAGAAAGTACCTTGGACTGGATACTTACCAATAACCCCAAACAAGTATACATAGCAGGAACTCTCCCAGAAGACCTAAGTGACCACTTACTAACTTATATGATCAGAAATAAAACCAACCTAACTTTCCCATCTTCATTTAGAACAGTACGCACTAAAAAGCAATTTAACCCAGAACTTTTCCAAAATGAACTTAAACAATGTAATTGGTCACCATTAAAAGATCTCCCAATCAATGAAGCAGTAGAATATTTAAATTCTACATTCCTAGATATACTTGACCACCATGCCCCATCACACTCAGTAAGAAATAAGACTAAACCAGCCCCTTGGCTTACTAATAATACTAGACAAAAAATCTGTCTCACAAACAAATCCTGGGCAAAATGGCGTACTACTAAAAACCCTTTAGATCAGCAAATCTTTAGACAACATAGAAATATTACTAAAAAAGCCATCCTATTAGATAAGAAGAACTTTTACCTACAGCACTCCTACCACAAGGAACCACAAAAATTTTGGGCTAGTATTAACTAACTCCTACACCCAGGTCAAACATTCACTCCCAACCCAACTGGTTCCAACCCAGACAATCCCTCTCAAACCGCAAATGATTTTAATTCTTTCTTCACAAATGCCATCCAAAATCTTGCTATCCATCTATCTCCTGACACCTCAAATTTGCCCACCTCTAACACTATCCCACCCCCACCATTTCATATACAACCTGTACCTACTTCCTTCATCTGCTCTCTTCTCCAAAAACTAAAACCTACTACCCCCTCAGCAGACAAACTCCCAGCAGAGTTTCTACAAAAAGGAGCCAAAGCCATTGCCTACCCATTTCCATTCTGATCAACAGAACCATATGTGAAGGAATCATCCCATCCATCTGGAAAATTTCTCATATCATCCCACTACATAAAGGGGGCCACTCCAATGAATATTCTAACTTTCGTCCTATAGCTCTGCTATTCCCCCCCCTTGCAAAAATTATGGAAACATGTATCCATAAGCAACTACTACACCACCTTCTCCATAACAACCTACTTGCCAACTGCCAACATGGATTCCGACCTTACCATAGTACCACCACTGCCCTTCTATCCTTCACAGACAACATAAATAAAAACCGTAATAATAATACTATTTCCTCTGCAGTATTCATGGATTTATCTAAAGCCTTTGATATGGTTAATCACCAACTCCTACTACACATACTGAAATCCCTCTCACTCAGCACACTAGCTGTAAAATGGTTCAGATCCTACCTTGAAAACCGGCAACAGGCTGTACCTATGGCAAAATAATCTCTCAAATAACCTTCCTATTTCTCTTGGTGTTCCACAGGGCTCCATTTTAGGCCCACTCCTATTTTCTATTTATATTAATGACCTTCACTCTGCACTCCCTCACACTACTTGCATTCAATATGCAGATGACTCCACTATTATCTGCACAGCCACCTCTCAAACTGAACTTAAATCTCGTACCCAAGAAGCTTTCAACACCGTAGAACTATGGTTCTCTAACCGCTGCCTCATCCTTAACCCTAATAACTAAACTGTTACTCTTTACACCAACCCGTAACTCCACCCCTATTCATTTCACACTCACATCTAATGATGGTACTGTTATCTTTCCTGACACAACCACTAAGCTATTAGGAATAACAATAGACAACAACCTTAACTTTGATAGTCATATTAACAACACAATAAAATCAGTGAACAAAAAACTGGCATCCCTTTACAGAATCAAGCCTTTCCTTACACCAGTAGCTAGGACAGCCATAGACAGGACCCACTGAATCTCAACTCTACTCTGTGCCTCACCTGTATATACCAATCTTTCAAAAAATAACATCAACAAACTGGCTACATCCTATAATAATATAGCCAGATTTGCTACAGGTTCTCCCTTCCGAACTCATCACTGTCTTAACCTAAAACAACTAGACTGGCTAGAATTTGCTAACCTTCTTCAATATCACCAGCTTGCAATTGTCCATAAGACCCTGCATCAACCTACTAATACTCCAGTACTCTCCACTATCATCGAACCCTACAAAAACCTCAAGAACCTACGCTCCTCAAACAAACTACTAATAACATTTCAAGATCCAACAACTCATCAGGTGACTCCCTCTACTCTAACTCTGTGTAGGAAAGCTATGGAATTTACTACCCACCGAACTAACAACTCTAACTTCTCTCCCACTCTTTAAAAAGAAACTTATGCTATTTCTAAAGACACACTGGCTATGCAGCTGCATTCACCCTGACTAACTTTTTTTACTCACCCCGACTAACTTTTTTATTTTTATTTTTTTAAAGGCTTTAGTTACTCTGATACTCTTTACATTTTCCTAGATCAGGAAAATACCATTATATCACCAACAAACTTTATTATATGTAACATATTAGACCATTGAATATATTCCATTAAAAAAAATTTGATCTGTATTTGCTCTGTATTTGAATTTTTTATGCATCTGTTGGAGCTTTTCTCCCCGGGCCTCTACTGAAAATGGACATGTATCAAGCTAGACTAGCCTGGTTAACAAATGTAAAATAAAATAAATATATATATATATATATATATATATATATATATATATATATATATATATTTGGTACTTGCGTATTATCACAACCAGATGTCGCTTGTCAATGTGATAAACCTGAACTGTTACGAGGGCATGAAACACTGATTTAATCACCCTAGACATCCACATCCCTCCCCCAACCCCCATTACGGAAACCACAGTAAAAAATTTCTCCAAAGCCAACTTCACACTTCTTAAGACAGAAGTGGCAAACTTCACGACACCCATGCTAACGGACAATAGAGGTATGACTGCTGAATCCTACACAAATGCACTTTATAAGCACTTGCATGACTGCATGGATTGTGCAATCCCTAACAGAACCAAGATGCTATCCTCCAAAAAAAGGAAGCCAATCTGGTGGTCCCCTGCCATAAACAAACTCTACAACAGAAGAAAGAAACTGTTGCAAAAAAGAGTAAGTCCCATGATTGGAGAAACTCCCTGGTCAGCTTCAGTAAGAAGCTGAGATCCCTCATAAAATCCTCCAAAGCTAGTTATGAAAACAAAATCACCACTGACTCTAAAGACAACCACAAAGCATTCTATAGCTATGTCAAGAATTTCAATGGCAACAGTCAGATCTGCTCTGAGTTACAGCACAATGGCACTAAATATACAGAACCAACGGATATTGCCAACATCCTGGCAGATAGGTTCAGTGCTAACTTTACCCTCTGTCATCTCCTAAAGGGCTCATCTCTCTACCAGAAGAATGCAAAGTTCCTGTAATCATGGCTGCACAGGTAAAAAACACACTATCCAAAGCCAAGAACACAGCATCCATGGGACCTGAGAACATCCCAGGCTGTGTTCTACATGAACTACAGAACGAACTGGCACCCCACCTAAGTACCATGTTCAATCATAGCCTCACCTCAGGCTATGTGCCCACTGAATGGCACACAGCGACAGTTATCCCACTCCACAAAGGGGGAGCCACCACAGACACCGGAAACTACCACCCCATTAGTCTAACGAGCCTGGTCTGCAAGGCTATGGAGCATATCATCATGGAACTTATAAACAATGACATTGGTAATCTCCAAACTCAGGACCCCACCCAGTTCGGGTTTGTAAATGGCAGGTCATATCTCCTAAACCTGATAGACTTATTTGAAGCAGTCACCAAAGCCGTAGATGAGGGTAAGATGATTCACACAGCCTATCTAGATCTCGCCAAGGCATCTGACACCATCCCCCACTCTGGAATTATAGATAAACTCACTAAACTAGGTATAAATCCCTATGTCACAAGATGGGTTGCCAACTGGCTCACTGACAGAACCCACACTGTGAAAGTAGCAGACTCCAAATCCAGCTTCAGGCCAGTGACAAGTGGAGTACCACAGGGTTCAGTCCTGGGTCCTCTCCTGTTTGGTATCTACTTCTCTGAAGTACAGGCCAACACAGAAGGTCTTTGGCTAACGAAGTTCATAGATGACTGCAAACTAGGAGCCATAATCAAAACTACAAAAGATGTGGACATCCTACAAAAAGGCCTTGCTGAGACAGATGCCTGGTGTCAAAGCCATGGCCTCAAGCTCAATGCCAAAAAGTGCATGGTCATTCCTTTTGGTAAAAACTCAGTACCCATGAACTACCACATAGGTGGTAGTCTACTTAACACCGAAAGTGTGATAAGAGACCTTGGGACACAGGTGGACAGTAGTCTCTCCTTTGATAATCACATCGCCACAGTAGTCAGGAAATCCTTCTATGTGGCACACCTCATCACAAAAGGTTTCTCATCCAGGAAAAAATAGGTCATTGTTCCCCTCTACTCGTCACTCATTACACCCATTATACAGTACAATGCCCCTTTTGGTATGTACCTCACAAGACATCTACAACAACTTGGAAGGCCACAGAAATACCTCACAAACAGGATTACCGGCCTCAAAGAGATGCCCTATGCAGACACTCTAAAAAAACTGCAGCTTTACTCCGTTGCATATCGCCTACGCAGAGGCGATCTCTGCCTAACACACAAAGCTATGTCAAACCCAGAGCATTTAGACATGCTCCACTTAAAGAAATCCCAATCCCTATGAGCTACACGCTCTAGGGACCTAAACCTCGTCATCACAATAAACAGAACATGCTGGAGGGATACATTCCTGTCCCAGAGACTTCCCATACTCTGGAACAAACTACCTATCTACATCAAACAAAGCTCCTCATTAGTACTCTTCAAGAAAAATCTTCATGATTGGATGGGAGATAGGAAATTCACCCCAGGGATCACTTCTGTGGCTCTGCTCGACAGTGGCACAGGAAAATAATTTTCTTGGGTGGCAAAAGCCAGGGTACCTTTGGATAGGCTTATATAGGCCCTAGGGCCAATAGCCTAGTACCTACCTATGAACCTATGAAAGGGGCTATTCAAAGTCCTTATTGTTGAGGAAAACAGTTGCATTACTTTCAGGAACAGAGGAATTGGAAAAAAATCCTCTTCCCAATTTGTGTGCATTATATACGCATGCTTTCATTGTCATGGCTGCTATGGAAAGCATACAAACTGCAGGAAACAACTGTAGCTCATCGTAAGCCCATTCATGTCTTCTCCTGTGTGTTTTCTTAATAATACATGATGTCTGTAAACTGTAACGCACACAAGATAGGGACACAATTTCTACAAAGGGTCTAACAGCTACTTTGAAATTACTATAAATTTGTTTTTAAGAAAACGCACACTGGAAGACGTGAATGGGCTTACGATGAGCTACAGCTGTTACTTGCATTTCGCATGTAACGGTTTATGTTTCTTTTATTTTTTAAACAATGTCTGTGTCCCCAGTCCCTTTCACGCATCTAGGCACATGTTAATCTCTGCAGTGCCCACAGTTCTGTCTCATATTTTTAAAGTAGTCACAGCTATGATTCCCAAATGAATGTATGACCGTCACTTGACAGCACTTGCTGGCACAAAGAAGGAACGTTCAGCAGGCAGACTTGCAGGAAGCAACATGGTGCCAGTAAACACCATGAAGAAACAACAACAGTATGTTTTGTACAATGTATTGATAGCAGTCCAAAAATTTTCATTACCTGCACTTAATTTAAAAGTTTGTTTGTTGTAATTAACTGTTGAGGCTGCCCACTGAAGTGCGCTAGCCTGTGCATTGAATATACTGTAATTTTCCTGCTGTTTTCTTGAAAAAAAAAAAAAAAAAACAAACAAACAAAATCCTTGTTTCCCGCCGTTCCTTAACTAGAATAGCCCCCTATACAGGTTTTGCTGTATTCTGGACTCTTGGCTAGTTCCTGTGTTGCCCATTTCCTTACTTGGATAGAAGGAAGTTTCTTTGCTCACCAGTGGGAGTGGGGAGCCTTGAGCAGCCTATCTGTCCCTGAAGGAGTGACCTCAGCACAAGAATCTTGAAGTAATTGGCCGTTTTGGGCCATTTCTAGCTCTTTGAAGTTCCCTGCATAAAAATCCGCTTTTGCGCGGCTTTGTGCAATTGTGCGCATAGAGCAGCATCGGGCAGCGCCGGTTAATCGGGTTTGAACTATTACTGGCTCCACAAAGTCTGCTCTTCACTCTTTCCCTTAGAACTGCTCTATTTCTCAAATTAAACACCCTATTCTCAGTCTAAGGCCCTGCACTTGCCCAAATAAGCAATCTTACAATCTAGCACTAATATACTAAAAGCACTACATCCTCATATACTCTCTACAATTACCCTGTCCCCTATTGGTCCTCTTTAATTAAGTGATAAAAGAGTCCCCTACACTACTCTAACATGTCCAAAGGTCAGTTAATGGTTTCCTCTCCAGTCCAACTGGTGAATCTGGGAATCTTGAGGCAACGTTACAACTGTCTCATGTACACGGACAACCCTCTCCTCCTCCAAACAGGTTCAAACATATGTGAGAGATGCAACCATATAGCCAAACTGAAGGCCGAGCTCTCTCACCTCAAAACTGGTGTAACCAGTCAGGAGGAGAAGGTAACATCACACAACACTAATCCAGTCTCACAGAGTCCTACCACAACAGCAATCCAAACACGCAAACACACAAAAACATAATCGGAGGCTCTAATTAAAAATCTACCTAAACAGCAGAGACCTCCAAAGCAGACATCCAAACAAACGCTACCCCACAACAAAACACGTGCAACACATAGCTCACAAGGTCAGTGTGCCAAACAGTCACAGCCCGTAAGGCAGAACAACACACCTGACACACTTGTAATAGGTGATTCTATAGTCAGACACACTGACGTCCCGCTCACCAGGCTGAACAAGGAGAAGATCACAGTGAGCTGCCTGTCGGGCGCTAGGATCCGACACATAACGCAAGCACTCAGGTCACTTCAAAGCAAGTACAAATATGACTCGGTCATAGTACATGCTGGTGTGAATGACCTGAGATGTACCTCCCTCGACTACATGAAAAGAGACATAAAGGAGCTCTCCAATCATGTAGCCCAGGCCGGTATGACCCTGACCTTGAGCAGCATCTTACCCTCACCTAGAATGATGCCGCAGTATAAAGACAAAATGATCGATTTTAACAACTGGCTAAAATTTTGGTGGCATTCAAAGGGGATCCTGTGCCTGTCAGTCTGGGATGACATGCTTGACAAGCCACGTTGCTTCGCAAGGGACGGCTTGCAGCTGTCACCCTTGGGCTTTCGGATACTGGCAAAGGCTCTTGCCACCCCCATAGTGCCTTTTTTAGGCAAGGCTCAAAAGACAAACTCACCTCCTTAGAAAACACAAAGAACAAGAAACTAAGGGTAATGCTGTTAAACACCAGAAGTCTAAACCTCAAAATGCACGCACTCGAATCTCTCCTCAGTATGGAGAACATCGATATCTGTGCAGTGACAGAAACCTGGTTCAAGGCTCCAGAGAGCACCCCAGCAGATAATACCATGCTTTTCGGCCCCAAAACTCGGACCGAACCACAAAAGGAGGGGGAGTATCCATATTTATCAAGGATACCCACACCTCCAGGTTAGTGGTGTTGCACGAAGCATCAGAAACCATCCATGTGCAACTAACAGTGGGCAAAACTGCCTTTCAGTTTATAGCATGCTACAGACCACCGTCTCAAAATCAGGAATCCCACTCAGCTTTCCTGAAAACATTGGAGAACATGAAGATCTCTCCAAACACCATTATACTGGGTGACTTCAACTACCCAAATATTGATTGGGAGCAGTACTGAAGCCCCAACACCCTAGCCCAAAGGTTCCTGGAATTTATAAACTCAAATGCTATGGAACAACTAGTCAAAACTCCCACAGGAGGGGAAAACATACTTGACCTGATCATCACCAACATGGGGACCCTATGCTCCACACCAGAAGTATTCCCCTCATTGGTAAGATCAGACCATAAATTAATTTCACTGGATATCCACAACCCGACCCCACCCCCAGCCCAGAAAACCACAGTGAAAAACTTCTCAAAAGCGAACTTCACACTTCTCAAATCAGAGGTGGAATCCTTCAAGGCCCCAGGGCCAGTGGAAACTATGGCCCAAACCACAGAATCCTATATAAACGCATTCTATGGACACCTCCAGGAATGCATGGATCATGCTGTCCCAAACAAAAACAAAACCCAAGCGTCCAAAGGCAGTCATCCAGTCTGGTGGACCCCAACCATAAATAAGTTGTACAACAGAAGGAGGAAGCTACTACATGATAGAGCAAAATCCCTAAAAGGGAAGGCATCTCTGATCAGTACTAGCAAAAAATTACGATCCCTCATAAAATCCTCCAAGGCCAGCTTAGAGAGAAAAATTGCACAGGACACTAAAGACAATCACAAGGCATTCTTTAGCTGTGTTAGGCCAGATATGCTCAGAGTTGATTATAAATGACAAAAAATACACTGAACCCACAGACATTGCCAACATCCTGGCAGACAGGTTCAGTGCAAACCCCCCCCCCTTCCCCCCCGAAAGAACAAATATCTATCCCAGTAGAGTGCAGCCTCCCTAACATCTCAGATGCCCAGGTGAAGGCCGCCCTCTCCCAGGCAAAAAACACTGCTTCAATGGGACCAGACTGTGTCCCGGGTTGCATCCTACATGAACTCCAAGAACAACTAAACCTTCACGTAAAACTGCTGTACAATCTCAGCCTCACTACAGGATACAGTGGTCCCGCTCCACAAAGGTGGCGCCTCAACGGACCCTGGTAACTATCGCCCCATAAGCCTGACTAGCCTTATCTGTAAGGCCATGGAGAGGATCATCATGGAACTCATACACAAAGACATTGGGGACCTACAGACACTGGATCCTACTCAGTTCGGCTTTGTCAAGGGCAGATCCTGCCTCTTGAACCTGGTCGACTTCTTCAAAACAGTCACCAAGGCCATAGATGAAGGGAAGGTAGCCCACACAGCCTATCTGGACCTCGCAAAGGCATTTGACACAATACCCCACTCGGGCATCATAGATAAGCTATCCAGCTAAAACATAAACCCCTATGTCATGAGATGGGTTGCTAACTGGCTCAAAGACAGAACACACAGAGTCAGAATTGCCGGAGTCATGTCAGACTTGAAACCAGTTACAAGTGGCATCCCACAAAGCTCGATCCTGGGACCTCTCTTGTTCGGCATATACTTTTCCGAGGTACAGGCCAGCACGGGAGGACTATGGCTGACCAAGTTCGCAGATGACTGCAAACTGGCCGCGATAACTGACTCTCCAGCTGACACGAACATCCTTCAAAAAGGTCTCACAGAGACGGATAACTGGTGCCAGAGCCATGGTCTAAAGCTAAATGCCAAGAAGTGTATAGTCATACCTTTTGGCAAAAACAAAGTGCCCACCAATTACCACATAGGTGGTAACCCATTAAATACGGAAGTAATTAGGGATCTGGGGACCCAAGTTGATAGCAATCTCTCCTTTGACAACCACATTGCCAAGGTGGTTAGAAAGACCTTCTACATAGCCCACCTTATCACAAAAGGATTCACATCTAGATCAAGGGAGGTAATAGTGCCCCTTTATTCATCCCTCATCAGGCCCATCATAGAATACAATGCCCCTTTTGGGATGTACCTTACCCAACACCTGCAGCAGCTAGAAAGACCCCAAAATTACCTCACAAAGAGGATCAAGGGACTCAAACAGATGCCATATGTTGCCAGGTTAAAGAAACTCCAGCTTTACTCAGTTGCATACCACCTACTTCGAGGCAATCTATGCCTGACATACAAAGCTATGTCCAACCCAGAATTAATGGACATGCTCCACCTCAGAAAATCGAAATCCCTTAGAACCACGTGCTCGAGGGAGTTGAACCTCAGCACAGAAATAAATAGAACTTGCTGGAGGGACAGATTCATAACCCAAAGGCTCCCTTCGCTTTGGAATAGAATCCCAGTCCATGTTAGGCAGAGCACCTCACTGACTCTCTTCAAGAGGAATCTTAATGAGTGGATGGGAGATCATAGGTTTAACCCGAGGATTACTTCTGTGTCACTACTAGACAGAGGCATAGTAAACTAACCTTAGAAAAGGGCACAGCAAACTCAAATCTAAGGGTGGCGAAAGCCAAACACACTCGGGCTGGGCTTATAAATGCCCCAGGGCAGATAGCCTAGCATGAACCTATATATATATATATATATATATATATATATATATATATATATATATATATATACACACACACACACACACACACACACACACACACACACATACACATATACACATATACACATACACATATACATACACATACTATATAGATTACGTATTACAAGAACTATATCTACAAGGAAACTGCTGTGGGCCATGGTGAATGCCTTCATGTCACCTTGTACCATGAAAATATGTGCATTACCAGTACACAGACAGCAAGTATCCCAGGCAGGTAATATGCAACACTCCCTGGAATGACTAAGCAACTAAGACAGTAGAAATGCCTTCCTGAATTCCTATTTGCAGTACGATTTTTAAGTCTACCGGTGAAATAGTCATATGAACCTTTTCCAAAACTACCAGTACTACAACTTACATTAGCACTGTAACAGCCCTCACATGCCCATACAGCTTTACCCAAACACAAGCTTCTATTCCCTCATGCATTTTGCTTTTCAGTGGTATGCAAATGCCTATACAATTACTTTTCTTCTATTGTACAACTAGACATATAAACCCTGCAATTCATACTTGAAGGGAAATGTGGTTCCCCAGTGCATCCCTCTTATCAGCAACCCATTATCTGAATAATCACCACACAGTGGGTGAACTGAAGAAAATGACGGTCTTGCTGGAGGCACTTCTGGTCCGACAGCCATTACCTGCTTACACAATATCAGTTTCTTATAATTCAAAAACTGGGGTCATGTCTGCTGCTCTGTCCTTAGTGTGCTAATACTTACATACAAAACTTGGAAATAGTACAGCAGTGCTAGTTTTTCCTGGCAGTCAGACAACTTTGTTTTATGCATGGAATTCCTCATTCGATAGCAAGGTTATGTTTGCCTTTGTCTATTCCCTCACTGCAGACTACAAAGGATAGTTGCAGCCAAAGAGAAGCCGACTAGGGACAACCAAACGTTACACAGATAACTGGAACGTCTACAACTGCGACTGTTTCTACTAACTGGGCATATATAACTTTGGAATATGTTGTCTTGTTAATGCAGGACTTCACATGTTACATTAGGTCTCACTACTGTTGCATTATTTTTTCAAATTCAATAAAGAAGAAATGTTACAATGTTTGCCTCTGTTTTTATTTCATTTCATGCCATTATAGACAAGCTCATCAGCCTGAACATAAACCCCTATGTCACAAGATGGGTTGCCAATTGGCTCACGGACAGAACACACATGGTGAGAGTTGCGGGAGCTAGGTCTGACTCGAAACCGGTTACAAATGGTGTTCCCCAGGGCTCAGTACCATGACCCCTCCTGTTCACAATATACTTCTCAGAGGTACAGGCAAGGACAGGAGGACTATGGCTGACCAGGTTCACAGACTACTGCAAACTAGGGGCTATAATTAACTCTCCGACTGACACAGACATCCTCTAAAAGGGTCTCACTGAGACGGATACCTGGTGTCAAAATCATAGCCTCAAGCTAAATGCCAATAAGTTCATAGTCATCCCCTTTGTGGTTAGAAAATCCTACTGATTGCTGGTAAACAAATCAAAACGCAGTCCCAGAAGGACAGACTTAGCATTAAAACTTCTCTGACACGAAACGGACATTGGTTGAGACAGCATTGAAATCCACATCAAAATAAAATACATCTGGTTAATTGGGGGCAAACTGTACCTTTTGGTCTGAATAGGCCCATGCACACATATTTTGGAGTATGCAAACATACACGTGTTCTTTGATTCACCTTCCTGATTTTATAAAATATCGTTTGTATGGGACAGCACACTGAGCGTGGCTTAAATTTATTACCTTCAACAATTTAGCAATAATCAGTTGTCTGTACTTTATGTTATGTTTAAATTTGTTCACCGGGAGAGTCTGTGGGAGGAAACCAGAGCACCTGGAGAAAACCTACAGAAATGCAGGATGACAAGCAGGCTCCAGAGATAAGGCATCCCAGCAGAGATACGAACCAGAGGACCTCTTACTGAGGCGACCACGTTTCCGCTGCACTATCCATGACAATGCATGAAGAAGTAATGAGAAAACTTCCCAATGTCAAACATTTCCTTTCTAAAAATAGACTCAGACTTTTCAATGCTAACCACCACACTAATTAAATATACACAGTGTCTGGAGCAGTACAAATCTAAAAAATTCACAAGAGATCTATAATGAATGCCTAAATTTGCACACACAAACAACTTTATATTTCAATTTTTCATCCACAAATGAAGTGCCTGTTGCCCTTGAATACATTGTCTATGTTACACTAACAAATTATAAGCCAGAAGTATAGCAATAAGGAATGCATGGCAAACTGAACTGGTTCACAGCCACTAGGTATCTTGCTGAAAGGGAGGGCATTAAAGTCCTCCCATTTTATAGAACCCATAAACTCCTGCGCCAAAAGCAAGCTATCGGCGCCTTGTAAAATCCACTTGACATGCAACTCGGTCTGTAATTTGCAGCACTAGAAAAGTAGAGAAGCCAACATTTAGTGGAGGGTAGAAAAAGGACCGAAACCATGGACAAAGTATAAAGATTGCTTGTCTGCTGTTACTAACGTGCTAGAATACAGTGCGTGTTACCATGCAGTTTTGGAAAGATAACCAGCTTAAATTGCTTGCATTCTCCCCTACACACACTCACCCATTGCATGCATCTGTGCACTCACACAAGCACTCTCACCCCTTGCTTTCAAACCATCCCCCACCCCACACACACACAGACACACACATTGGGTTGCATTTAATATTGCCGAGTTCCATAGTCACAATTCTGATAGCCATCTGGTAAGCAAAGCTGAACAGTACCACAATGAAAACAGTTACTATAAATTCCCTGCACATTGAATAAAACATCTTTGAAACCCATATTCATACAAAACTCATCTGGCTATTGATGTATAAACTGTACTGTAAGGCTGAATTCAAACTGGTGTGTGGCACTCATACTTGCAACCATGGAAACATACATATGTGCATTTTCCAACATGTATGAAAAGAGATGTGTGGTATCGTACTGCACACTTAGTGTATGTTTTAAATGCATTATGTTGAACCTTTTTTCTTCTAAGCAATAACACAATGTATGCACCACTAATCAGTAAACTAACCAATTCCGAACATTGCCATTCTAAAAGTGTACTCAAACTTGTTGAAACAATGCACCAATAAGTCAATATGCACAATGTCTACAAAAATAAATTGACGTAAATAATTTCAACAAATGAAATCTGTAACTAAAAGAGGTAGCAGTGAGCAAATAACGTTATATTTCAGGGTTTCATCTACAGATATAATACCTGCTGCCCCCGAATACATTGCCTATATTCCACAAAGAAATTATAAGCTAGTAATATGGCAATAGGGAATGAAGGCCAAACATAAGAGGTTTGTAATTACTACGTAACTTCACCAAAATATGACGTGCTGAGGACTGCAGCATCCTCCCACTTTAAAGTACTACACAGTACAGTTTCAACTATTTACCACCATACCATTGAAATAGAACCCACGACCTTCTTCATCAAAAGCAAGGATATCTGGTGTCGTGCTACTAGCAGTGCAAACTTACTTGACATAAGCAGAAATAAACATCTTCTGCACTCTCCACTTCTTGTATAATCAACATGATGCAACTATCTCGTGAATTTGTACCACTAAAAATCTTGAAAAAGTTAAAAATTAATGCAGGAGCAAGAAATGTCTGAAATAAGAGAGAAAGATTGCGTGATGTTACAAACAGACAGACACACACGCACAGACAGACACACAGACAGACAAACAGACGGACACACAGACAGAGAGACACACAGACAGAGACACACACAGACAGCCCCCTGCGTACATACACACAGCCCCTGCGTGCATATACACACACACACACACACACACACACACACACACACACACACACACACACACACACACACTCAGCCCCTGCTTGCATACACACACAGACACACACTCAGCCCCTGCTTGCATACACACACACACAAACACACAGCCCCTGCTTGCATACACACACACACACACACACACACACACACACACACACACACACAGCCCCTGCTTACACACACACACACACTCAGCCCCTGCTTGCAGACACACACACACTCAGCCCCTGCTTGCACACACACACACACACACACACACACACACACTCAGCCCCTGCTTGCACACACACACACACACACTCAGCCCCTGCTTGCACACACACACACACACACACACACACTCAGCCCCTGCTTGCAGACACACACACACACACTCAGCCCCTGCTTGCAGACACACACACACACACACACACACACACACACACACACACACACACACACACACACACTCAGCCCCTGCTTGCACACACACACACACACACACACACACACACACACACACACACACACACACACACACACACACACACACAGCCCCTGCTTGCAAACACACACTCAGCCCCTGCTTGCAAAGACACACACACACACTCAGCCCCTGCTTGCATACACACACACACACACACACACACACACTCAGCCCCTGCTTGCAGACACACACACATACACACAAACACACACTCAGCCCCTGCTTGCAGGCACACACACACACATGCACTCAGCCCCTGTTTGCAGAGACACACACACACACACTCAGCCCCTGCATGCATACACACACACACACACACACACACACACACACACACACACACACACACACACACACACACAGCCCTGCTTGCACACACACACACACACACACACACACACAGCCCTGCACACACACACACACACACACACACACACACACACACACACACACACACACACACACAGCCCTGCTTGCACATACACACACAGACACAGCCCCTGCTTGCACACACACACACACAGCCCCTGCTTGCACACACACACACACACACACACACACACAGCCCCTGCTTGCACACACACACACAGCTCCTGCTACACACACACACACACACACACACATACACACACACACTTAGCCCCTGCTTGCATACACAGACATAGCCCCTGCTTGCACACACACACACACACACACACACACACACACACACACACACACACACACACACAGACACAGCCCTGCTTGCACACACACACACACACACACACACACACACACACACACACACACACACACACACACACACACACACACACACAGTCCCTGCTTGCACACACACAGCTTTAAAGTGAAGCCTCATGCTATTGACTGCAATAAATCCTGTTTGAAGCATCCGGACAGCATATCTGTGTGTTTAAACAGGATTCCTTGCAGTCGCTAGCATGAGGTTTCACTTTAGATACTTTAAAATGAAAACTCATGCTAGCGACTGCAAGAAATTCTGTTTAAACACACAGATATGCTGTCCGGATGCTTTAAACAGTATTAGAATGCATGAGGTTTCACTTTAAAGCATTTAAAGTGAAACCTCATGCTAGCGACTGCAAGAAAGCCTGTTTAAAGCATCCGGACAGCATATCTGTGTGTTTAAACAGGATTTTAGAAGCTAGCATGAGGTTTCACTTTAGATGCTTTAAAGTGAACCCTCATGCTAGCGACTGCAAGAAAAACTTAAAAAAATTAAAAAAACTACCTAAAATGTGAAACATGCTAGCGACTGCAGGAAACACAGCTTAAAAGCAAAATTTGGGCAAAAATTCATGCTGGGAAATCTAGATCTACATAAGATGAGGTGAAATCTTGATCAAACCACACAGGAAGTTCGGATTTAAAAATAAAGGCATGCACACCCTCCCTTATATAAGGCAATGAAGTCTGAATTTAAAGTTGCACTGTTCTACACAGAAAATACCTTAACTCGCTTCTGCAAACTGTGCTCACATAAAAAAAAAAACATTAGCGTTAATGAAATTTGGATCTAAATACCCACTGGCAAAGTACTTATATTATATACTACGATCGTTTTGGGAAGAAAGCTGCATTTTAAAATGTATAGCGCCTGCACAATTGTTACAAAACTCCAGCACATGCTACGATCTACAATTTCCACAATCATTATTACAGGGAACACACTATTATAAAAAAAAAAAAACAGCTGAAGAACTTACAGTTTAAATGCAAGATCCGAATGCAGTAGGAGCTTCTTGATAAGGAGTCCACATGTTCCCAGATGTCCAGCTAGACAAACCACTCCGCAGGATACAACATGATAGAAAAGGGGTTCCTCACTCCCTGCAGCAAGTTTTCAACACCTTACAGGTGTGGGAAGGTCTGAATCTCTGACATCACATAATAGGCGGGGGTAGGGATTTTTAATAATAGCATGCAAATAGTGCCCGGATTATGTAAGTTTCTGGGCAGTACCTTCTATAGAAACTACCGCTGATTTGTAGCCGCTCTTACATCACAACTTCTAAGCCAAAAGCTAACTTTTACAGGGCGCGAGAAATACTTTTCCAAGTGAAAGTAGAACAGTACGGGAAAGGAATGTAGTATTGGAGGAAAACGGAGGAAGTGACAGTTTTTCGAGGCAGCATTGTTCATTTTTTCAGGTTGGTGGAGGGAATAGGGAGAAAAGAGTCTAATAAGTTGAGTTTATGGAGGGCATATCCCGTTGTTGTCCTTTAAAACAATTACTCACTTCTTCTACAGTATACTCCCACTCTGTCAATTACTCACTTCTTCTACAGTATACTCCCACTCTGTCAGGAGGAACAAATAATCTGCTGCTAGCACCACTTATCCATTCACACACTGTACAATTATCATAACCATTCTTCCTCCATCCACATCACTGAGATACAATTTTATTTGCCAAGAGTGGATCTTGCTAGTAACATAATCTTTACTCTCAGTCACCTCCCCCTCTCTTCTCTACACCTCTGTACATTCTGTTACCTCATTCACTCACTCATTGCACATATTTTTACATCACCTTTTTTCCTGCCTTTGTCCTGCCTACAAGCTCATATTACAATACCTTCATAGGAAGGTTTCTGCTTTATGTTGATCAGTTTTAGTATGCAAATCATATATGTCCTGACTTTATTAACTATGCTGTGCCTGCACTCTTTGATGGCATACAAAGTTCACAACTTACCTCCACTGATGCTGTACACTCATGTATTCCTTGCCTATATACTGAAGTCAATGTTATTATACAGTGTAAAGTGTACACACAACTTCTGTCTTCATGCTGTATGCAGCAATGCGCCTACAGTCAAAATTAAACGCCTTAATCCAGCAAGCTCTACTCAGCTAAGATACATGAAATTAGTAAGTGAAAATGAATAATTGGTTCTTTTCATGATGTGAAGTACCAGCTGGATGCAAACAAAAATAAAGGAAATATATCTTGTATTTCCATAAGCACATTTGCTGTTCAGCAGCAAAATATTCCATGTCATCTTCAAATACCTCCATTTTTCAAACATTGGTTTTAAAATGCTAATACTGGCAATAAATATATACTTGGCAAAAAAAAAAAATACCTACCACACTTCTGCAGTGAAGAAATAAACGCTTATATAGTCCAAGAACCTCAATGAATTCAACTGTTCAAAAACAAAAATAAAAAAAGTTATTAACTATGCACTTCTTTTTTATGTTTTGGTCATGTTAGTGCACTGAACCAATGACCAGCACAAAATTAATTCCTCAATAAAAACATCATCTCCAGAACGTAAGTGAGCCAATGGAACACAAATATATGTGTACATAGAAAGAGGTCAGAGTAATAATCTGGGTGTGTGACTGGTAGAGCCTGAAAAAAGTACATTTATTTGAAATTTACTGTAACAGCAGATAATGGATTTCCTTGTCGTCTTTTCAGTAATCATAACCTAAGTGCACAGAAGGTGGACTGAGTCCCTTAATTTGATTATCATCTTGCAAAGTAGTAAACAAAAGTTATACACTCACCATAACAATGCATCTGTGTTGTCTGTTTTCATCCTTCCTCAACTGAAGGGTTTCGATCTGACCTTGGATCAGATTTTGGCCACGTTCTTAGACTTTGGCTCCATAGCTCAAGTTCTGCCCTTTACTCATAATATTACCTCAGATCAGGTTTGCCCTGTAGTCAGCCTAAAATATTGCACCAAAACAAGGTACCCAGTAAAAAAAAAAAAAAAAACATACACTGTAAATTAAATCAGATTTCAGTTAGAACTGGAAAAGAGGAAGACTAGAGATCATTCAGCCAGGCAGGCAGAAATTACTCCTCAGGACATATTAGGAGCCCAAATTAAAAACTATTAAAACAGGAAGGGGGCAGGAGGGGAGGAGGTTGAGGAAGCACAAAAGCAGACAATACAGATGCATCGTTATGGTAAGTCCATAACTTTTGTATCTGATGTTGTCTTTTTCATCCATTTCTCAACTGATGGGACAGAGTCTCCATCACAGAGGCCCTGGGTGGTTCTCAATGAAGGAGATTCCAAAGTACAGCAGAGCCAAAAGTTGTCCTGTTCCTCAAGAAGACATCCAATTTGTAGTGAGCAATAAAGGTATGAGCAATGGACCAAATGGCAGCTGCACAAATGTCATCTATGGAAATTGTGGACCAGACGGCAGATGATATGGCTACAGACCTGCTGGAATGAGCCTTAGGAGGTTTAGGTAAGCCCTTTGGACTTATAAACAAAAGAAATGCATTCAGTGAGCCATCTGGCTAAAGTTACGTCCGATACCCCCTTGCCCAATTTAGTCTTACAAAAGGAGACATACAACTGGTCTGATGTCATGTAATCTTTGGTTCTATGGAGATAGAATCTAAGCTGTCTATGTACATTTAACATGTGTAGCATATATTCTCTCTTGCTGGAAAATTTTGGAAAGTAAACAGGTAAGTTAATGGACTGATCGATAGCTGCCTCTGATGTCATCTTAGGTAGAAATAAAGGATTAGTCCAAAGGGACACGCTATCCTTATGGAAAAACAAATATGGTGGCTAGGAAGAGAGTGCCTGGAGTTCTGATACTCATCTAGCCGATGTAACTGCAACCAGAAAAATGATTTTCCGTGGCAAGAATTTTAAGTCCACCTTGGCAGAGTGTTCGAAAGGGGGCTGGGTCAAAGCTTGAAGAAGCACTATTAAATCCCATATAGGAGTAGGGTTCTTACCAGGTGGTTGAAGTAAAAAGCAATTTTGAGAAAGGCCTTACAAAATTTCAGTGGGGCCAAGAATAAAGAAGTTATGTACTCACCATAACGTTCCATGTGAGTTGTTCATCTCACCTTCATTCTTACAGATGGGTTTGGAGACGATCCTCGGGTCCGAGTCGGCCTACTACAAAGCTTGAGGTCTTCAGACAGCTTGAGGTGAAGTCCCTATCTCATGATGCACCTGGAGTTACCTCATATCTTGTTTGCTGCATATAATATTACCATGTGTCATTCTATCACTCTTTAGGAGAAAGCCTTAGAAGGATTGAGCAACCAGGAAAAATCTAGCATCTCAGTCCTCGAAAAATGTTGGAGGGGGTAAGAGGGTGGGAAGTAAGAATGAAGGAGAGCTGAACAACTCACATGGAACGTTACGTTGAGTACATAACTTCTTTATGTGAAGTTGTTCTATCTCGCCGTTCATTCTTACAGATGGGTAGCGTCCCATGCACCATCTTTCTCAGGTGGCTCACAGTAGTATGTTTTTCAGGACAGTAGACCCAAAGGAGGCCCTGTCCCTGGAGGCCTTGTCAACTTTGTAATGAGTGATAAAGGTATGAGGTAATGACCAAGTGGCTGCTGCACAAATGTTGTCTATAGGAAGCCTAGCAGAAAAGGCAGAAGACTACTAAAAAGATAGTCTTCCATGACAAATATTTCAAATCACATGAGGAAGCTGGTTCGAAAGGTGGGAGAATAATGCGTGAAAGCATCAAATTTAAATTCCATGAGGTATAAGGAGATTTCACAGGAGGTCTGAGATGAAACATCCCTTTGGGAAAGGCTTTGGATAGTTTGTGTGACATTATGTTCAATCTTTCAAAGCCAAGGTGACAATTAGAGCTAGCCAGCAAGTTGAACCCGAACTGCTGCTGCTGCAGCTCCTTTATTGAAAAGCATAGTCAAGAACTCTAATATGGAGGCAATAGGGGCTTGGTAGGGATCAATGTTATTTTGAGAGGCCCATATAGAAAATCCTTTCTATTTGCTAAGATATAGCTTCCTAGTAGAGGACTTATGAGAATATATCAGAATCAGCTGCGTTTCATTTGAGAGGTTATGGAACCTGGCTATGTTGGGAATTGGAGCAGCCAAGCTGTCAATTTCAGGGACTGAAGACAGGGATGAAGATCCCTCAACAAATGCGTGAGAGGATCTGGAACTGCATCCAGAATCCAAGGGTCTTCCAATTGATGAAGTCGAAGGAAGGAACCAAATCTGATGAGGCAAATGAGGGGCTTCCCAGGGCTTTTGCTTTCTGTAATACTTTGGGTATCAAGGGAATTGGTGGGAATGCACAGAGGAGACCTGGAGGCCAATCGTGTACGAGTAAGTCCCTTGGGGCTTCTCCCGGAGAGGGAATCAGGGCAAAGTAGCTTCTGCATTTCGTGTTCATGTGGTTGGCAAAAGGTCGCAGCAAGGCTGGTCCCACCTGCAGAAAATTCTGTCCGCTATTTCTTTCTTGAGGGACCACTTGTGAGGGAACAAAATTGCTCTGCTCAGTTTGTCTGCTATCACACTGGATTTCCCCGGGATGTGCATTGCTAACAGAAAGTGCTGGGTGGATGTAGCCCAATTCCATACTCTTAGGGCCTCAGGACAAAGGGGGTAGGACCTGGTTCCTCCTTATTTGTTCCAGTACCAGACCACTGACATGTTGTCCATCTGAATCACAATTGTTCCCAGAGGAAGAGAATCCTGGAAGTACTGCAATGCTAAAAGTACCGCTCTCATCTCCAGGACATTGATATGCAGATGTGTCTCTTGTTCGGTCTATGTGCCTTGGGCTGTTCTTCCTTGAAAATGCCCCCCACCCTATCAGGGAAGCGTCCGTGGTCACTGTGGCTGCTGGTGAAGGTAGAACAAAAGGATGCCCTATCGTTACCTGAAGAGAGGTCAATCACCACTGAAGATCCTTTTTGCATGTATTTGTGATCATTATGAGATGAGACATTGGGAGCTCTTGGTAAGACCATTGAGTGAATAACAGCCACTGCAGAATCTGCATGTGCATGCTACCCATCGGTTTTGCTAATATTGCAGCTGCCATCATCCTTAACAATTTTAGTACTTCTGATGCTGGAGCCTTGTCTTTGGATATGATGTTGTAAACCTGCTGATGGAGTAGTAAGACTCTTTATGCTGGAAGTCTCAAAGTGGTGGTGTCCAATTCTGCTCCGATAAAAATGATATGTTGCGATGGCGACAAGACAGATTTTTCTGAATTTACTGTAATACCCAGATGACTGCAGAGAGAAAGAGTGGTGTCCCTGGCTTGTATAAGCTGATGCCTGGTGGTGGCGGTGAGGAGCCAATCGTCTAGGTACGGAAACACCTGGAATCCTAAACGTCTCAGGTGAGCCGTGACCACTGCCATACATTTGGTGAATACTCTGGGGGCTGTAGTGAGACCAAAGGGCAGGGCTCGAAACTGGTAATGACTGGCTCCCAGCTGGAAGTGCAGATGATCCCTGGATGGTCTGGCCATTTTTATATGGTAGTACGCATCCTGGAGATCTATCAAGCACATCCAATTGTCTTTCCCTAAGAAGGGAAGTATTGACTGAAGCGTGGCCATCCAGAACTTCTCTTTCTTGACAGATCTGTTCAGTCTGCTGAGGTCCAAAATAGGTCTCCAGTCTCCCTGTCTTTTTTGGAACTAAAAAGAATCTTGAGTAAGTTCCAGATCCTATCTGGTCTGCTGGAACTGGTTGGATGACTCTTTCTTAGTATTGTTTGGACCTTTACTGTTGCCTGTTCCCTGTAACTAGGTGGACCATCTGAGATTTTTGTTGCCAATGGGGGGGGTGGGGGTGGCGAAAGGAATGAAATATCCTCTGGAAACTATAATTTCTACCCAGTTGTCATTTGTTACTTTGAGCCAGGTGTTTGGATACAAAGAAAAGCGACCCCTGACTACCTCCAGAGTAGGACAGTCGGGCCTCTTTTCAGGACCGCTGGTAGGGCTTCCCAAAGAACTGTTCTCTGTTGCCCTGGTTTTGTGGACCCCCTCTGCCATGAGGGTGGCATCTTCCATTATTGCCCTCTCCTCTGCCCCTGGAGGGGGATTCACCACGTATATCCTGGAAGGCTCCTGGTAGGGGTGGAAAAACCGACTCCGATGGCAGGGTCTTTCCTTCCTGTTCACACCTGGTCAAAGTTTCTTAACTTTGGGCCCGAAAAGAGACGAGCCATCAAAAGGGGGTGTTGACAACGGATGACTTAAAGGGCTCCGAGAAGAAACACAAGCACATCCAGGAGTGTCTCCTAAGAGCAAGTCCTGTACCCGCTGCCCTACTCGTTCCATCAGCTGCATATGAAATGAAGCACATGGATGAGTTCACTATGGAATTGAGGGTAGCAAGCTGGGAGTCGATTTTGTCTGAAGCTCCTGCAGCTACTGTACCCTGAAGAGTATCTCCACGCTCTTTTAGGAGATCTCTTTGCAGTCTTGTAAAATGAGTGAGATAGTTCAGTGAACGCAGGGCAAAAGTCGCTGAACTGTACATGCGCTTCCCTTATCTATCCATAATCCTAGAATCTGTTAGGAGGATGGATAGAGGAAGAAGTTTCCGACATCTCCTTTTTGGCGGCTGCCGCCACAACCAAGGCATCAACTGGCACTCTCTTGGTAAGAAAAGACTTTTAAATACAAAGAAGGTGGTCACTGTGCCAAACCACAAACAAGTAAATGAAAAAAGGCACAGTTGTTCCAGCTTTAATGTGCGAAAAACTTTTATTGCACAAACCACAGAAGGTAGACTTCACACAAATAAAGCTGCTACAGTTGTCTTATACGTTTTCGTCAACTAACTTCATCAGAATGAAGTAACCACATCAATTCCTCCCTATATATGCATTTGTAATTTAATTTAATCCAATTAAGTCATCCACCCATTAATTATACACAATTAAATGTGTAATGTCAAACAGCATAAAAGACAGACTTGTAACTATAAAATTTCAAGAGTTGCTGAAATCACAACCAATAAATGAATGAATACATATACTGTTGATAAATAAAACTTATAAATAAATTGTATAGGTAACATGTACAAATGTTAAAAATTGTATATGTTACTTAAAAAGTTTGTATAAACTCCTAAAGTATAATGAATGAGAATCTTGTGCAATAGCACCATCTTGTGGTGGTAGTAGATAAAATTAATAGCAAAAGTTCAATTAATTTTTTTAAAAAGAAAATGAAAATCTAATCATGTTAAATAGTAGATGTTTGTTCAACATACGCTAAAATCTTGTTAAAAACTATATCGATGTGCACAAATATATATATTTATTTTATTATAATTTTGCAGATCTTAATTTTAAAACAGGTTTTAGAGAAAACATTTAATTGTGTAATTAATGGGTGGATGACTTAATTGGATTAAATTAAATTACAAATGCATATATAGGGAGGAATTGATGTAGTTACTTCATTCTGATGAAGTTAGCTGACGAAAATGTGTAAGACAACTGTAGCAGCGTTATTTGTGTGAAGTCTACCTTCTGTGGTTTGTGCAATAAAAGTTTTTCGTTCATTAAAGCTGGAACAGCTGTGCCTTTTTTCATTTACTAAGAAAAGACTTTTCCTGGGGTGCAGAAATAAATTTATTAGGCCTCCTGGGGACAGGCTCCATGGTGTCTGGAGACTCCCACGCCCTTCGTGAGACCAGCTCTATGAGCTCATCGAAGGCCGGAGACAACCAAGAGGTGGAGGGTTGAGACCCGAAAGCCTTCAGGAGAACCGACTCGTCTTCAGTAGGGTTAGTGGACTGCCAGTCACCCCTCTGCCTAAGGATTTCTAATATCTCAGCAAATAAGATATCCTCAGAGGGAGACTGTGGGGACCCTTCTGATTCATCCATGTCATTATCGGATGTGAGAGACTCCTGTGGAGAGTCTGGATTCCTCTTACAGATTCTCTTCCTGGGAACCTCATCATTGTGAACTTCTGGTGAGGTCTCGGAAGAGCAGGGACCACCAAATGGGGCTTCCTGAGGCTCTGGGTCTCTACACTTAGAAAGAATCTGTGAAGCAGAAGCGGACACAGGCACTTTTGGAGAGAAGGTAGCCGGACCTAAAGTCGTAGATGTCTTAGGAGACATAACTCTCCAAATGGCTTCAAAGGCATTTCTGCTCCGATGAGAAGGGACCGATGGATCAGAGGAAACCATCGATCTCCCCAGCACCGGGAGAGTAGGCTCTGAACTAAAGGTAGGAGCCGAGCTCATCTGAGCCGAAGCCACGAGAGGCAAAGTCGGAAACCACATGTCAGTCCGACTATCCTCCCTGGACCCGACTGGAGAGTGTCAGCTCCTAGACTCCTCGATCGGTGCCGAGGACATCCGAGTATATGGGGCCGATGACACGAACAGGCGTCGGCTCCGAAGGCTCAACAATTATCAAGTCCGACGACTCCGGCTCTGAGGGACTGGTATGGCTCGGAGGAGGAAAATAAGTAGATGACAATACAGTCTTTGGCTCTGAAACTGCTTGGGTTGGAGCCAATAAAAATTTTGCAAATGCTGGTGCCTGTAACAACTTCTGCACCACACGATCCACATCCAAATCGGAAAGGCTTATCGAGGACCGAGATGAATAAATGGATGGAGGCACTGATTGCAGGACTGATGATTTAGGTACCTCGGGCACCTGTTCCAGGACTGGGGACCGGCTCCGAAAAGACAAGGCTCTGAGGGCTGTGGAGCCGATGTTGATGTTTTTTTTTAATTTTTTTTTACTTCTGAAGAAATCAAAGCCTAAGAAGACTTTGAACTAGACCTGTCCTGGTCACGCAAAGCTTCCTGAAATGACTGTCTGACTAATCCTCTCTATCAATTAACTTTCTCTCCTGAAGAACCCTGGAAGAGAAGGAATGACAAATGGAGCAGCTTTCCTGAAGGTGCAAGGCACCCAAACAATATACAAAGTTGACATGGGTATCTGTAACGGACATTTTCTGTCCACATTTTGGACATTTTTTGAAACCTGACTTAGGATGTTTTTCCTTGTCCTGGTCAGCCAAAATGAACAACACAGTGTCAAGAGAAAAAACTACTGTAATATAATAAAGACACACCCAAAACTATTTAAATAAGCCCTGATAAAAATTATAGGCTAAATATGTGGTGACAAAGTGTCACTCTAAAACACACACACACTTTAACTAGTTATCTAAGCACTCTAAATAGCTAAATATATCAAAAAACTATAACAAATATGTCACTTATCAAAGACACACAAAATACTACTTAAACTACATTAAATATAAAGACCTAAAGAAAAAAAGAAGGCCAAAGAGCTATATCTAAATATGAAAAGGCACACCAAAGGTAGGGAATACAAACTATAACGATTTAAAGGCTATAGAAGCTAAAAGCTAACTAAGTAGAGAATTAACGAAGTTATTTAGAAAAGTTTTTGATAATAAATGTGTACTGGCCTGAGCTATGCTGAGGAACCTCCAATCTATTGCAGCAGCAAACTAGATCTGGGTTAACTCCAGGTGCATCATGGGATAGGGACTTGGCCTCAAGCTGTCTGAAGACCTCGAGCTTTGTAGTAAGCCGACAGGGATCAGAGGATCGGCTCTGAACCCATCTGTAAGAATGAACAGCGAGATAGAACAGCTTCACATGAACGGTTTTCGCCAAAGTGAAAATTAGAGATGGCAGCAAGTCGGTCCTTAATTGTAGAATAATTAACACTATTGTTGTAAATGGAAGCAAGGAAGTCAAGAATAGCTTGAATAGGTGCTGAAACTTGATCTAGTTTCCTTTGGAGAGACCAAATGGAAAATCTTTCCCACGTGCTCTTATAAATCTTCCTAGTGGAATCTATTTGGGATAATGTAAAGATATGGTAAACCGGGAAAGAAAACCTGGACTGCATGGCCATCACTGGAATTGAAGAAACCATGCAGTCAACTTGAGGGTCCAAATATCGAGGTGAGGTATATTGGATGGATGAGATAGAAAGTCCTGAGAAGGATCCAATACTCAGGAAGAGTGAAGTACATGAGGCCACAAGAAGGGAAACCACACTTGTGGAGGCCAGAATGGAGCAATGAGGATCAGTATGCTCTTCTGCTGAAATGCCTTATGAAGCTATTTGGGAATAAGAGGAGTAGGGGTCAGAAGATTAACCACTTTTCTGTTTCAAAAGTTCGAGGCTTTCGCTGAAGGAGAAATCTTCAAGGGGGTGATCTGGGGGACCCCTCACCTTCATCAAAGTCAGTGTCTTTTATCAAAGATTCCAGTTGGGAATTTAAGTGCCTCCTTTTGCATGCAAGTTTCTGGGGGGGTGGGTCTCCGGTGGGAAATTATGAGAAGGACTCAGAAGTATGAACAGAATCCTGGATGAGAACTGCCTCGAGGCTTGACTGGGCCAGCTGTTCTAATAGGACAAGATGAAAAGACTCAGGAATCAAGGTAGACAGTGGCAGAGGGGTGGACCCAACGGGGGTGGGCAAGAATGACTTGTCCACTGAGTTGGAAATGCTCTCTACACTACCTCAAAGACAGAGGTCATGGGGAACCAAGGACCAACCTGGTAAGAGCTGAAGCCACCTGCCCAGGATGATTCCAAGCATGCCCAAGAGCCTGCGTCTATGCTCAGGCTGGAGTAAAGCTGCCCAGTGTCAAGGCTCCATGGAGAAGGGATGGCTCTGTAAACAATGAAATCAAACCCAGACCCACAGATCCAACCCTGACCCTATGGCTCAAAGACTGGAGCCATCTGGATTAAAGAAGGTAGAGTTGACAAGGCCAAGTCTTAGGATCCAACACAGACAAACTCAAGCTTCTCGGATCCAAAGACTGAAACCAGAGGACGGATTGCAGTATGAGTCAAAAGTTGGGGTTGGACTGGTAATAAGCTCAAAGATCCCATGGGAGACCGAGATGAAGTCACTCCTAACTGAATCAGTGTTTTGAGAAATTTTCTCGACATCCTGTCCACATCTGCTTCTGTTAGGCTCCTAGCCGACCTGAGGGACAAAGAGGTTTTGGGTGGTCTAGACATCCTTCAAGGAGTTTCCTACAAAAAGCTGAATGAAACCTTGAACAAACAGGCTTCGGAGATAATCTGGGTTATCCAGTATGAGGAGACTGACTTGGTGCAAGTCGAATCCAAAGACAAGAAAAATTGTGTAAAATCTTACCATAACCATTATGTCCTTCTCTTTCATGTTACAGTATTCTACATATAGGTTTACTCCTCTTGTTTCACGTACATACGGCCAGTATACAAACGTTTTCAGTCCCTCTGAGGTGCGTGAGATGTCTGACATGGCTGAAGAAAACGTGGACCATAAAAGTGACATCTGCATGCACCAGCCCTCAGAACTGAAAGCCCCAGTCGTAGCCAGTCCTAATAAAGGCAATGCCAGTCCATTGCCACCCAGAAAGGGAAATGCAACCTAACAGGAGGGGAAGGAAAGTGGGAAGGAATACTGCAACATGGAAGAAAAGGACATCTGTGGTTATGGTAAGATTTTACACAACTTTTCTATGTCCTTCTATTCCAATGTTGCACTATTCTACAGATGGGTGAGTGCCAAAGCTCACTGTGACTGGGGAGGTGGTCTAGAGGCAGACTCCAGGAATCTGGGAAGGACAGTCCTGGCAAACCCTGCCCTGGATCTAGAGATGTGGTCTAGTTTGTAGTGTTTGGTGAAGGTGTGAACTGAAGATCAAGTAGTTGCCTCCAGAATAGTAGAGGTATCCAGGACTTTAAAGAAGGTTCTTAAAGAGGCCATAGCTCTGGTGGAGTGTGTTTTAACTGCACCTTGCAGAGATTTACCCTGGCGTTGGTAGCAGAAGGTGATGGCTTTGGAGATCCAGGCAGATATGGTCTGTTTGGATACTGCCTTACCCAGGGCTCTAGAGTGGAAGGATACGAAAAGCTGGTCAGCCTGTCTGATGGACTTGGTTTTATGCAGAGGTGTCAGTGCACATCCAGGGAGTGCAGTACTCTCTCACTGTCCCCCTGTGGGTTGGGGAAAAAGGCAGGTAGGTGTACGGCCTGGTTAAGAGACAGGTCATTCACCACTTTGGGCATGAAGGATGGGTTAGTTTTAAGGGTAATTCTATCCTTGTGGAAAACTAGAAAAGGAGGAATAGCCATAAGGGCTTGTAGCTCTGATACTCTTCTGGCTGAGGTCAAGGCCACTAGCAGTACAGTTTTCCATGTGTAATATTTTAAAGAAGCTTTGTCTGCTGGCTCAAAGGGAGAGAGCATTAGCTTTTCAAGCACATTGTTAAGGTCCCAAGGAGGAGGGGACGGTTTCCTGGGAGGTCTGAGGTGAAGTACCCCCTTAAGGAAGAGCTTAGAAGGAAGTCTGGATGTTAGCAGGGGATCCAGAGGAAGGCTTGCCGAAATTGCAGTCAGATGAGCTTTGATGGAAGAATAAACCAAACCAGTCTGCAGTAGCTCACACAGGTAAGACAGGACTAGATGGGGCTCACTAGAAAGTGGGTCCAGCTGTCTTTTGTGACACCATAAATTGAATCTTTTCCACTTAGAATGGTAGGGTTTTCTTGTATTTGGTTTCCTGGCCTCCTGCAGGATACTGAGAACATCTTCAATGTAAAGGTGCCTGAAGGGGATCAGAATCCTATCAGCCACAGGGTGAGGTGCAGAAGCTGCCACTGTGGTTGAATCAGGGATCCCTTATGTTGTGTGAAAAGGTACACTCGGGGGGAGGGGGTAACGTGGTGATTGCCCATAGACAATTGTAGAAGTAGGGGGAACCAGTGCTGTTGGGGCCAGTAGGGAGTCACCAACAACATTTCTGGAGTGTCCTGCTGGATCTTCAGCAGTACCTTCTGAATAAGTGGGAAGGGGGGAAAGCATATAGATATTTCCCCTTCCAGGAGATTGAAAAGGTATCTGTTGCCAGTGCTTAGGGGTCTGCTGTCCTGGTGCAAAAGACAGGACGTTGCCTGTTGATGGAGGAGGCAAACAGGTCTATTTGAGGTGTACCCTATCTGAGGACCAGATTCAAGAAGACATCTCTGTGAATCATCCATTCATGGTTGTTTGTGATGGTTCTGCTCAGACAGTCTGCCTGAGAGATGTGGCGAGAGGGAATGTAGACCGCCTGCAGAGTAATTCCCTGTGAGGTGGCTAGTTCCGATACCAGAAGGGCTAGTCTGTAGAGGAGGTATGACTTGGTCCCTCCCTGTTTGTTGAGATACGACAGCACTGTGGTGTTGTCTGTGTAAGTCTTCAAGGGACCTTACTGGAGGAAAGGTAGAAATGCCTGAAGGGCCAGAAGAATTGCCCTCTTCCTGATGTGTTCCAGTTTGTGAGGTTTTGACCACAAGCCCTGAACCCTTTTATGGCCCAGAGTTGCTCCCCAGCCCAAGTCTGAGGCATCTGTGTACATGACCTGTGTGGATAGAGGTGGTAGGAGGGGAAAACTTGGGATTGTGGTTCACTTGTGCTAACCACCACTGTATTTCCTTTTTCAGGCAAGGAAGAAGGGTACCCTGTGCTCCAGAGGATGGGAGTGCTGTGTCCAGACTGACCAAAGATACCATTGTAACTTTCTCATATGCAGTCTTGCTAAAGGTGGCATGGGATGCTGGCTGCCATGTAGCCCAAGAGTCTGAGGAACTGCCTTGCTGTGAAATCTGTAGAGTGAAGGACCAGAAGAAGATGCTCTGTCAATGTTTTCACCCTTACGGGTGGAAGGTATGCTTCCATGAGGTCTGTGCATATTCTGCACTCGAAGAAGACAATGTCTTGGGTTGGCTGGAGATGCGATTTTGGGAAGTTTAACTGAAATTCCAGGGACTGTAGAAGAGACACTACAATGTGGATGTGGAGCTGGAGGGTCTCCTTGCTGCCTGCCTAGATCAACATGTCCAGATAAGGCAATATCTGTATTCCCTTTGTCTTGCAATAAGCAATCACTGGGGCCAAACATTTTGTGAAGACTCTGGGTGCAGTGGAAAGCCCAAAAGGCAAGGCAGAGAAGTGTAAGTGAGAAGAGCCCACCAAGAACCTCAGGTATTTCCTGAATGTTGATTTTATGGAGATGTGGAGATACGCATCCTTTATATCTAATGAGGCCAGGAACCCTTGGGTGGAGCAGGAGAGGAAAGAGGGTAGGGTCAACATTCTAAAGGTAGGGCCCTTTAAGAATACGTTGAGATGGGAGAGGTCTAGAATAGGTCTCCAGGGTCCATCTTTCCTGGGGACCAAGAAGATCCTGCAGTAGAAGCCTCATCCTTTTGGAACTGAGGGAACTGATTTGATGGTGCCCTGAGCCAGCAGAGTTTGCAACACCGGTTGCATGGGGTGCAACTGTTGTGTAGGTGGCTGCGGGGTGCTTTCCTTTTTGGAGGGGAGAGCCAAGACATGAAATAACCATTCCGGAGGATGGACAGGACCCACTTGTCTGAGGTGATGTTGGTTCACACAAGGAGGCAGTGAGAGAGGCAGGCTGACAGAGGTAAAGCAGGAGGGGGAGGAGGAGGAAAGAAAGGTAGATAGTCAGATGCTACCTGCCCTGTCTTGAAAGGGCAGTTTCTGGCTAGAGGAGAGAGATGCTCTAGCTGGAGGGAGGTGTTCCTTTGTAGGCTTCCTAGGCCTTGAAAAAGCAGCAGGAAGAAAATGTTTCCTTATAAACTGGATTTTAGCTGGATAGTTTCTTTGAAACTTTGGTATGGGGGAGAACAGCAAGTTTTTAAGGTCCTGCATTTCTTTACATTTCTGTTGCAGTGACTTGAAAAGGTCTGCTACTTTAGAGCCAAACAATGCTGTATTGTCTAGGGGTGCATCACTAATCTTTGCCCTAAAATCATCAGACAGGGGTTGAAGGCAAAGCCAAGAGTATCAACATAAGGCAAATGCTGATGTTGCTGACCTGGCTGTAGATTCAGCAGCATCATAGCTGCACTTTACAGAGTGCCTGGTAACCTGGGAAGTGAGGGCCAGCAGCGAGGACAGTGAGGTTTTGGCAGAGCAGTCAGGGCTATCCACCAGTTCTTTGGTGGCTGATCCCAGGAGAGATAAAGCATACTTGGCCATGTGTGTCTGGTAGTTAATCGTCCTGAAGGGCAAGGTAGCAGAGATATAAATCTTCTTACTCAGACAACGTTCCATTGTTTTGCTGTCTTTGTCAGCAGGGAGAATGGTGGTAGTGGGTAAAAGCTTAGAGGCCTTGTCCGTAGAGCTACAGATTGTGGCTGGGTCAGCAGGTGGGCACTTAAGCAAATATTTAGCAGTGTCAGGCACCTTGTAAAGTCTGTCAGGTCTGCGTGGAGCAGTTGGTTGGGAATATGGACTAAGTGATGCGGAGGAGAAGGCAACTAGAAAGGCAGGAAGGATAGGTGGAACAGCAGATGGGCTTGGGGAATCCATTTGAATGAGATCATGGTATCTTTTTTGAACCTCAGTCATTTCAGAGGATTCCCACTTGAAATGATCCTTCATCTTGGAAATTATTTCCCTAAAGGTTAAGTCCTCAGGTACCAACTCATTCACACAACACTTTCTGGAATTCATAAAGTCCAGTGCCTTGGATCAACTTATCCACACCCCCACCAGGGGCAACAATATCCTAGACCTAGTCATTACCATCATGAGTGACTGGTGTTCCACACCTGAAGTCAACTCCTCGTTGGTCTGATCCGACCATAAGCTAATCACCCTTGATATCCACATCCCGCCCCCACCCCCCAGGAAATCATGGTAAAAAATGTCTCCATTTCATGCTTCTTAAGACAGAAGCGGTGAACTTCATGACACCCATGCAGATGGACAATACAGGTACGACTGCTGAATCCTATACAAATGCACTTTAAAAGCACTTACACGAGTGCATGGATCATGCTATCCCAAAGAGAATCAAGACGCTATCCTCCAAAAAAAGGAAGCCAATCTAGTGGTCCCCTGCCATAAACAAACTATACAACAGAAAGAAGAAATGGTTGCAAAAGAGTAAAATCCCATCAGTGGAGGAGCTCCCTGGTCAGCCTCAGTAAGAAGCTGAGATCCCTTATAAGATCCTCCAAAGCTGGCTACAAAAACAAAATTGCCACTGATTCTAAGGACAACCACAAAGCATTCTATAGCTATGTCAAGAACCTCAATGGCAACACCCAGATCTGCTCTGAGTTACAGCACAAAGGCACGAAAATTACAGAACCAACTGATATTGCCAACATCCTGGCAGATAGGTTCAGTGCTAACTTTACCCCCCTCACCCCCTAAATGGCCGATATCTATACAGGAAGAATGCAGAGTCCCCGTAATCACAACTACGCAGGTAAAAGCTGCACTCTCTAAAGCCAAAAACACAGCATCCATGGGACCGGACAACATCCCAGGCTGCATTTTACACAAATTTCAGAACGAACTGGCTCCCCACCTAAGCACCATGTTCAATCATAGCCTCACATCAGGCTTTGTGCCCACTGAATGGCATACAGCAACAATTTTCCCACTCCACAAAGGGGGGACCTACCACTGATCCTGAGAACTATCGCCCTATTAGCCTGACTAGCCTGGTCTGCAAGGCCATGGAACGTATCATCATGGAACTTATAAACAAAGACATTGGTAACCTCCAAACTCTGGCTCCCACCCAGTTCGGGTTTGTGAAAGGCAGATCATGCCTCCTGTACCTGATCGACTTCTTTGAGGCAGTCACCAAAGCCGTAGATGAGGGTAAGGTGGTTCTCACACAGCCTATCTTGACCTCGCCAAGGCTTTCGACACCATCCCCCATTCTGGAATTATAGCTAAACTCACTAAACTAGGTATAAATCTCTACGTCATAAGATTGGTTGCCAACTGGCTCACTGACAAAACCCACATTGTAAAAGTTGCACACTCCAAATCTGACCTCAAACCAGTGATAAGTGGAGTACCACAGGGTTCAGTCCTGGGACCTCTCCTGTTTGGTATCTACTTCTCTGAAGTACAGGCTAACACAGAAGGCCTCTGGCTAAAGAAGTTCTCAGATGACTGCAAACTAGGAACCATAGTAGAGCCCCCAAATGATGTGGAAATCTTACAGAAGGGCCTCGCTGACATAGATGCCTGTTGTCAGTGTCATGGCCTCAAGCTCAATGCCAAAAAGTGCACTGTCATCCCCTTTGGTAAAAATTCTGTACCCATAAACTACTACATAGACAGAAGTCTACTTAACACCAAATGTGTGATAAGTGACCTTGGGACCCAGGTGGACTGTAGTCTGTACTTTGATAGTCACATCGCCACAGTAGTCAGGAAGTCCTTTTACGTTGTCACACCACATCATAAAAGGGTTCTCATCCAGGAAAAAAGAGGTCATTGTTCCCCTCTACTTGACACTCATTAGACCCATTATAGAGTAGAACGCCCCTTTTGGAATGTACCTCAAGACATCTGCAGCAGCTGGAAAGGCCACAGAAGTACCTCACAAAGAGGATTACTGGCCTCAAACAGATTCCCTACACTGACCATCTCAAAAAACTCCAGCTTTACTCCATAGCATATCGCCTACTCCGAGGTGATCTCAACCTAACATATAAAGCTAAACCCAGAGCTGTTGGACATGCTACACCTAAAGAAATCCCAATCCCTCTGAGCTACACAGTCTAGGGACCTAAACCTTGTCAACACAATAAACAGGACATGCTAGAGGGATAGATTCCTGTCTAGAGACTTCCCACAGTCTGGAGCAGGCTACCCATCTATGTCAAGCAAAGTTCTTCATTGGCAATGTGTGCCTCCCACACCCCCCTAACTATATACACTAACTCCAGGATTGCACTACACTGGGGAGAAGGGCATATATACTGCCACTACTATTTTCGGTGACATGGGATTTGGTCAAACGAGTTTTTGGTGATTTGAGCTTTAGGCGATTTGGTCTCAGTGAAATGAAATTCGGTGAAATGAGTTTTCGGAGAAGTGAAGTAGATCCACATATATATATATATATATATATATATATATATACATACACACACACACACACACAATATATATATATATATATATATATATATATATATATATATACATACACACACACACACATTATATATATATATATATATATATATATATATATATATATATATATATATATATAATGTCTGTGTGTGTGCACACATACACACACATGTATATACATATGCATATCTATATTTACAAACACACACAGATATATATATATATATACACACACACACACACACACACACACACACACACACGCACACGCACACACAGTCAGCTTTATGTATGGCAAAATAGCTTATTGCGATTAACAGGATATGTGAAGTTTGAAGAGTTTACTTTGGATACAAACTCATTATTTACAGTTATCCCAAACGATTATGGGATAGAAGCAGTCAGGCAATACATTTGTAAGTGTACCAACAAGTTGAGCAGTGAGGTTGAAACTATATGTTTACTTTTGGATATAGTTCTTCTATGCAATAATGTATTTCTATTTAATAAACAATACTACCTCCGGGTAAAAGAGGTTGCAATGGGCACAACCATTGCAAACACATATGCCAACATAGTGTTGTCTCTATGGCAGGAACAATTCATTTATGATAACATAAGTCCACATTATAATCATGCCAAATTCTACAAACATTTAGTTGACTATGTGTTTTTGATATGACATTGCTGTTTTGAGGTATTAAAACATTTTTTTTTTTTGGATATCTAAATTCTAGTACCACTTTTTACGGTTTAAACCTTCTCAATCTAGCTCTGATATTAACTTTTTGGACTTTAATATTTATTTTACAAAAGATACTAAGGGACTAAGATTTACAGAAGAGAAGTAAAGACACCAAGGCATCTGCATGGTAGGAGTATGCATCCCTCTCAGACTTATAAAGGTATTGTTCGTAGCCACTTTCTAAGAGTTAGCAGACTGAATATTGACACAGAGGAATGTCTTAAACAAATTAATGAAATGCAATTAGAACTTTGTGAAAGGGGATACAATCCACAAATGTTTGATGCGAATAAACAGAAAGTTATTAACCAGAGGAAAGATATAGTTATGCCTTATTTTTCAGAACCAGTGAATGACCAGATAGTAATTCATCTACTAATACCTAACCTAGATCCAGGTATTGTGTGAAATATAATACACATATGAATAAGATCAAAATATTATTAAACAAAACTGGTCTATACTTTCTGCATCAGATAGTCTCAAAGAAACTATAGGCTTACATCCTAGCTTCGCATATAAGAAATGTAGAAATTTGAGGTACACCTATGTTTTAAGGATTTAGACAGACAATCTAAGTGTAAGCTGATCACTAAAGGTACAGTTCCTTGTTATGCTTGAGCTTTGTAAATATATAAATAAGAATACTGAATTTATACTTCCAGTCAAACAAATAATTTTTTGCTTCCAGACCTTTGCTACCTGTAAAACAAAGAATGTTGTCTGGCCACATGTGATAAAATTTCATAATTTTATAGTGGTAAAGCCAACAGAAAGCTAAAGGAAAGAACAGCACATTTATCTGACATATGTAGAAGGGTTGAAAGCAATGCTCTTGCTAAACATGTTATAAATGTGCAAGATGAACATAAAGATGTACACAGTTTTAACTTTAGGGTCAGAGTTACTGAAAATAGCCCTAGAGAAGGGAACATTGTTCTAAATATTGAATATAAATTATTTTCATGCAGGTGCATACCCACGTGTTAAGCTTGTTTTTATGATGAGGTCTCTCTGTGATTTTTTGTTTACACCATTCATTTCTATAATTGATTGAAAAAATATTTTATTGTGGCTGTGTTTTTATTGGATGGGTTGTTTTTTGAGATGTATAGTTTTTTTAAACTCAAAAGCTTTGCTGTTGCTTTTACTGCTACATTAAATTCATTTTACACCTTTTGTATTGTTTTTATTTATCAGAGTTCTTGTTATTTGCCATCAAGCTTTTTGAAGAGCGAGTGGAGGATGCTGTGAATGAAGGCCTAGAATGGTAGTGTCTTGGAGAATGCTCCAAGAAGAGGGATATCAGCCTAGAGGTGATAGGATCTGGACCCAAGAGTGGAGATCAGATCCAAAGTGTCTTCTTTTTGAATCTTCGGATCCGAAGATTTAGACATTTTTGCTGGAGGTTCTGCACTCGAGCCAATGAAGTCATAGGATCTAGACAGTATTTTTTAGAGTCCTTCTTTTCAGACTTCTTAGGGGGTTGAGCCCCAGAAGACGCTGGTGAAGCAGAAGATTTAGAGGGCAGCAAGCCTCTAAGAATAGGTTTATTCTTGCAGTCTCAAATGGCCCTAGGGTTAAATGTCACAGTTTGCATCGATGTGTGACGGCCTAGGCAGAAGATGCACTCAGAATGCGCATCTTTAAGTGAAATTTTGTGGTCACAGGCCAAACATTTTTTGAAATCTGAGGTCTTCTCAGACATTGTAATTGAAGAGAGAAAGCTAGAGAAACAACACTAGAACAGCCAAAAGGCCAAAACGCAATAAAGATAAGAAAGATTTTTTTTTTAAATAGTTATAAAGAATTACAACAATATACAAACTATGGTAAATAAAGGGTTACCAAAAAGGTACAGAATACCAAAAATGGTAAAGAAATCTAGTAGTACACAAGAACTTTGAAAGAGAAAGGAGGAAATACTAGAAGAATTAAGAGATATATAAAAATAAATATAAATATATATATATAAGTAGAAAAGTTATCAAACTCACTGTAATACCAAAAAGAACATAGTAACTCAAAAGCTGAAAAATGACCATGTCTGTACTGTACGGTGGCTGGTGAGATCTGAGGTACATTAGGGACTAGGTCATTATGGGAAAGGGAGGAGCTCAAGAGCTTTTAGTGATCCACAAGCTAGTAGAAGTGGCTGAGTCAGATCAGAGGATCGAATCCGAACCCAACAGTTGAGGAACAAATGAAAACTGACAACATCAGATCCATGTGTTAAGTCTGATAGACTAGAGGTCTTGGTGAAACTTGCTGGAGAGATTAGATAAGAAGAATTCTGTTAGGTCCAAGAAGTGTTTTTTCTAGGAGAGGCCACAACAGCAAGAACCACAGCTATCTGGGCAAGTAAGAGGACTTAGCAATAACCCTGGCCATGCACACTTTGCATTTCTGTAGAAATTTCATCATAAGGGGAAATGGGGGAAGACTGTAAAGCATACCCAGAGGCCAATGCTGGACCAGAGAATGATAAAAGTCTGCCTTTGTGGAAGAATTACAGAGAAGTAGCTTTTGCATTTTGTGGGGATACAGAGGTCACAGCAATGTCTATCCCAGTGGCTAAAGATGGAATTTGCCACTGACTGAGGGGCCACTTATGAGGCATCAGTATACATCAGCTGAGCTTGTCTGCTACAGAACTGGCCTGAATGATCTGCACTGTTATCAAAATGGCGTGAGCTGGCATGTCCCGATTCCACAGCTACTTGGCTTCTTGAGATAGGTAATAGGAATGGGTCTCTTCTCTACTTGATGAAATACCAAACCACCATCATGTTGTTGGAGGGGACACCATTTGTACTCTAAAGGAAGAGGCTCTGTACAGCCTCCAAAGTTAGGAGGACAGCCCTAATCTCTAGGGTACTGGTGGACAGAAATGTCTCTTCCTGTATTGATTGGTCCATGTATACTAAACAGTGTCCCCTCACAACCCAGGGCATACACATCCATTTGACCAAAAAACTGGGAGGGAGGTAAGGGGACAGAGAGATTTTCTGGAACAAGCCACCAAAAAAGATGCTGATGGCATACCTGTAGACTCAAACTAACTAGACCCTGGGTGTCCTCCACTAGAGGATCCTTACATGATATCTAGCAAAAAGGACCAAGAAAATCACTGTTGCCATAAGAGCCAAAGCACTGCATAGGATGTGAAAGCAACCGTAATTGGTAGAAGAAGATAAAAGGACATGAATACTGGATTGAAGGCTTGAAATTTTGTCTGATGGAAGCCTGAATATACAATACTTTATGCTCAGGTGGCAGCCTATGAAATCTATTGTTGCAAAGGCTCCAAATGTGGCTTGGCAATGTTCATCAATATTGCCAAGGACAGGAAGTACTGTAGCAGGCAGTCTACTGCTTTTATCAGCAACTCCTTTGTTATGACTGCTAGGAGCTAATATTCCTGATAAGGGAAAACTTTCATCCCTTTCAGCCAATAAGTTTTAAAAATAAGTTATATACTCACCATAACGTTCCATCTGTGTTATCCATATTCATTCTTCCTCAACTTATGGGTTTGGATCGAATCCCTCAGATCCAACTTGACCATTGCTACAGCTCGTGGCAACCAAAAACTCAAGCTTCCCCTTACTCACAGTGCACCAACCCCAAGTACCTCAGATCTTGTTTGCAGACTTTAGCAGTAAGAAATATTAGTCATTATACAGTGACGAGACTACATCTGGAGCTCAGTATCATGAAAGTGACATCCCCTAACAACTCACACTTCCAGTAGTTTTCTAAGGATGGGAGTTGGAGGGTGGGGAGCTGAAGAATGAAAATGGACAACATAGATGGAATGGTACGGTGAGCACATATTGTCTTTATCTGATGTTGTCAATTTTCATTCTGTCTTCAACTTATGGGACAGAGTCCCCAGCTATCTAAAATCCTGGGTGAACACAAGGAAGGATATTCCTGAGTACTACTGAACCAAATGATGCTCTACCTCTGAAGACCAGATCCAATTTGTAATGAGTAACACAGGTATGGGAGTAGCCCAGGTTGCTGCTGCACATATGTCATCTATGGACGCTCTAGACTGAAAAGCTGAAGTTGATGCCATGGATCTAGTTAAATGAGCTCATAGCATTTTTGATAAAGCAATGTCCAATTTGCAATTTGTTATAAATAAAAAAAAAATAGAATCAGTTAGCCATCTGGCTAAAATTACTTAACTGGTTTTCCCCAACTTTATTTCCGAAAATGAAACAAATAATTGGTCAGTTTTCTTGATATTTTTTGTTCTATGTAGGTAAAAATGTAATTGTCTGTGAACATTCAACAAGTGTAACATGTATTCACTCTTGTTAGCAAATTTAGGAAAGAATACTGTCAAATTAATGGACTGATTGATATTAGAGTCTGATACCACCTTAGGGAGAAAAGATGTATTAGTGCATAATGTAACTCTATCCTTGTGAAAGATCAAGTATGGTGGTTTTGAAGACGAGGCTTGAATCTCTGAAATTCGTCTGGCAGGCGTAATGGCAACTAGAAATACTGTTTTCCAAGACAGATATTTAAGGTCACACCTAGCTGTTGGTTCAATGGGGGATGGATAAGTGCTTGCAGTACCAGATTTAGATCCCATGGTGGACTAAGGTCTTTATTAAGAGGCCTTAAAAGAAGTGTGCCTCACAAAAAGGCTTTGCAGAGCTTATGAAAGGCAATGGAAGAACCTTCAAATTCAATGTGAAAATTCAATATCGTTGGTAATTGGACCTTAAGTGTCAAGCAACTAGCTGCTTCTTTAAAAAGTAGGACCAAAAATTCAAGGATGTTATGTATAGGAACTGAAAAAGGATAAACATTATTCTCGTTTGCCCAGTAAACCAACCTTCTCCATTTACTGGAGTAGAGCTTATATGTAGATGGTTTATGGGAAGATAAAAGTATATGGTGGATAGGGGAAAAGAGCATAGGTTGTCTGGCTATTAATGGAACTGGAGAAGCCAGGTTGTTAGCCTGAGGCTCGGTATATTTGGAGTGGTCATGCCTGTCGGGTGAGACAGGTGGTCTGGAGTTCAGGAGGTCTGGAGTTGGATCCAGAATCCAAGGTTCGAGAAGTAAGTGAGGTCAAAGAAAGGGGAACCAAATCTTTTGATGCCAGTAAGATGTAACAAGGATGACTTTGCCCTTCAACATGGCAGCTTTCTGAAGGAATTTTGGAATTAGCAGAATTGGTAGATAAGTGTAAAGTAAACTGGGGGGCCAATTCTGAAGTAGAAAAAGAAGATATGTACCTACCATAATGTTCCATGTTAGGTTGTCTTCATCTCGCCTTCTTTCTTGCTGGTTGGGATCGCAGCCGATCCTCGGCTCCGACTCGGCCATCTTCGTTAGCTCGAGAGCTGTTTACTGGCTCGAGGCTACCCCTTATCCCATTATGCCTAGCGCTAGCTACCCAGATCTCGTGTGTAATAGCTAACCCCAAACATAGCCAGAGAATCAACCTGTCCAAACAAACAGGTTGAACATACCTGTCATACTCTCTAAGTCAGTAGAGGAAACAAACCAGAGAACACTCAGCCAGTGAAACCAAAACTCCTCTCGATCCAATAGGACAGGGGGATGGAGGGTGGGACGCAAGAAAGAAGGCAAGATGAAGACAACTAACATGGAACGTTATGGTAGGCACATAACTTCTTTATGTTAAGTTGTCTATCTCGCCTTCGTTCTTGCTGGTTGGGACAGCGTCCCTAGCACCTACAATCCTGGGCATCTCATTGGAACAGACTCTTCAGAACAGTGGAACCAAAGTCAGCTCTGCTCCTGGAGACCATATCTAGCTTGTAATGAGAAATAAAGGTATGAGGATTTGCCCACGTAGCAGCTGCACAGACATAATCCATGGGCAACCTAGATTGGAAGGCTACAGAGGTGGCCAAAGCCCTAGTAGAATGACCTTTTGGTTTGATAGGCAACTCTTTGTTTCTCAATTGATAAATGAAAGTAATAATGTGAGACAACCACCTGGATAAGGTCACTTTGGAAACTGGGAGAACTTGTTTGCCTAGAGCGTAGGAAAGGAATAGTTGGTCTGACTTCCTTATATCCTTAGTCCTATGCAAGTAAAAACGCAATTGTCTATGAACGTCCAATTGGTGTAATTTGTATTCTGCCTTGTTGGTGTGGTTAGGGAAAAACACAGGAAGGTCTATAGATTGGTTTAAATTGTTTCTGAGCAGACTTTCGGAAGGAACGAGGGATTATTCCTCAGAGCAACCCTGTCCTTATGAAAAACCAAGTATGGAGGACGAACACATAGTGCCTGAAGTTCAGAGACGCGTCTGGCTGAAGTAATAGCTACCAGAAAAAGTGTTTTCCAAGATAGAAACTTAATGGAGCAGGATGCTGCAGGTTCAAAAGGGGGCATAATTAAGGTCCCAAGGAGGAGGGGGATCTCTCACTGGAGGTCTAAGGAAAGTAGTCCCTCTTAAAAAGGCTTTACAGAGCTTATGAGACATAATGTGTGAATTAGACAACCCAACATGAAAGTTAGAAATGGCCACCAATTGAACCCTGATTGTAGCAGAAGCGGACCCAGAATGAAAAAGTTGTGCTAGGAACTCCAAAATTTCGTGGACTGGGGCTGAAAAAGGATCTACGTTCCTAGCCTCTGCCCAACAAGAAAAATGTTTCCATTTGCTAGTATAAGTCTTTCTAGTTGTGGACTTGTGAGAGGAGACAATAATCTCACGCACGGCCGGGGAAATGCTGGGAAGCCTGGCTAAGGTTGGAAGTGGAGCAAAGAAGCTGTGAGCTGGAGTGTTTGGAGGGATTGATGCAGCCTGCCTGACTGATGAATCAGTAGGTCTGGAATCGGATCCAGAGTCCAGGGCTGATCGAGAAGGTAATGGTGCAGGAATGTAAACCATATCTGTCGAGGCCAGTGGGGGGGCAATGAGGATCATTTTGCAACCCAACGAAATTGCTTTCCGAATGAGTTTTGGTATCAGGGGAAACGGAGGGAAGGCATAAAGAAGTCCCTGAGGCCAATCGTGGACTAGAGCATCTCTGGGTGTGTGACCTGGAAGCGGAAGAAGGGAGAAGTAGTTGCTGCATTTGCTGTTGAAGGGGGTGGCAAAAAGATTGCAGCAAGGCTGTCCCCATTTGCAGAAGATCAGATCCGCAACTACCTGATTCAGAGACCACTCGTGAGGCATGAGAATAGCTCTGCTGAGCCTGTCCGCTATGACGTTGGACCTCCCAGGGATGTGCGTTGCAATCAGAAATCGTTGGGAAGAAATCACCCACTGCCAGAGTCTGAGTGCTTCTTGACATAGGGGGTAGGACTTGGTTCCACCCTGCTTGTTGATGTACCAGACCACTCACATGTTGCCCGTTTGAATTGCAAAGGTCCCAGAAGGGAGAGAGTCTTGAAGAGCTTGCAACGCTAGGAGCACGGCTCTCATTTCTAGGACGTTTATATGCAGGTGATACTCGTGAGGCTGCCAAGTGCCTTGGACTGTCCTGCCCTGATAATCCCCCCCCCCCATCAGGGAGGCGTCTGTGGTCACCGTGGTAACCGGAGGGGGCTGAATGAAGGGCCTGCGCTGAGTCACTAGTGGGGAGACCATGCACCAGGAAAGGTGCCTTTTGCATGCTTCTGTAATCATGATCATGTGAGACATGGGCAGCTGTTGGAAAGACCACTGTGTGAACAGAAGCCACTGAAGGATCCTCATGTGAAAGTGCGCCAGTGGGATTAGAAGAATTGCCGCTGCCATGGAACCGAGAGTTTGAAGGACAAACCTGACTTGGATCCCTTTGCTCGGCATTAGAATTTGTACTTGCTGGCGAGTTGTAGACACCCTTTCTGGCGGTAGCCTTGCGGACATGTTCTTTGTGTCTAAGTCTGCTCCTGTATAGGTGATAGATACAGGGCAACAAGGCAGATTTTTCAAAGTTTATTGTGATGCCTAGCTGGGAGCAGATTGTGATAGTGTAATCCCTGGCTTGCAGACGTTGATGCCTGGTAGTAGCAGTGAGGAGCCAGTCGTCTAGATATGGAAACACCTGGAATCCTTGACGTCTCAGGTGAGCTATGACCATTGCCATACATTTGGTGAACACCCTGGGGGCTGTGGTGAGACCAAAGGGCAGAGCTCTGAACTGGTAATGACTGGCTCCCAGCCGGAAGCGAAGGAATCTCCTGGAGCGCCTATCCATTTTGATGTGGTAGTACGCATCCTGGTGATCTATGGAGCACATCCAATTGTCCTGACCCAGAAAGGGTAGAATGGACTGTAGCGTGACCATCCGAAACTTTGTTCTTTGAACAGACTTGTTTAGTCTGCTAAGATCCAGAATCGGTCTCCAGTCCCCTGTCTTTTTTGGTACCAATAAGAACCTTGAGTAAGTTCCGGATCCGTGTTGGTCTGCCGGGACTTCCTGGATGACTTTTTTTCTAGCAGTCTTGAAACTTCTATGACTGCATGGTCCTTCAGATTGGGTGGAACATCTGGAAGGGATTTATTTGCTCGACGGTAAGGGGGGTTGAGAGAAGGGAATTTTGTAACCTCCAGATATAACTGATCGTACCCATTTGTCTTGCGTTAAATTTTGCCAGGCTTTTGGGTACAGTGAAAGTCTTCCCCCGACTGCCTCAGCAGAGGTGGGCAGCCGGGCAACCCTTCAGGGATGCTGAAAGGGCTTCTCAGAGAAGGATTCTCTGTTGCCCTGGTTCTGCGGACCCCCTCTGCCACGAGGGCGGTGTCTACTGTTGTTGTTTCCCCCTCTGCACCTGGAGGAAAAATCGTTACATGTGTCAGGCGAGGCTCCCTGGGATTTTTGGAACCACATTTTACCACTCTTCTGACCCTTGGAGTATGGTCTGGAAGGAATGGAAAAACGGACTCCCACAGCAGAGAGAGTCTTGCCTTCTTGCACACACCTAGTCAAAGTGTCTTTCACCTGTGGTCCAAATAGAAAGGAACCATCAAAGGGGGTGTTGGTGAATGCCGCTCTACAGGGTTCTGCAAAGTTACACAGCTGCATCCATGCATGTCTCCTAAGGGCCACGCCCGTACCTGCGGCTCTACTCACACCATCGGCTGCATAAGAAATGAGCCTCATGGAGGAGTTGACTACAGAATTAAGGGTCACCAGCTGGGATGCCACTTTAGCTTGAGCCCCCTCAGCTGATGGATCTTGAAGGGTATCTCCGAGCTCTTTAAAGAGATCCCTCTGAAGCCGGGTAAAATGGCATAAGTAGTTCAGTGACCTCATAGAAAAGGTCGCTGAAGCAAACATTCGCTTCCCGTATCTGTCCATGGTCCTAGACTCCTTGTTAGGAGGATGGGCAGACGAAGAGGTTTCCGCTAACTCTTTTTTGGTGGCTGCTGCTACCACAGTGGCATCAACAGGAACACCTCTGGTAAGGAACTGCTTATCATGGGGTGCTGTGATGAACTTGCCAGGTCTCCTCGGAGTTGGTTTCACTGTATCCGGGGCTGACCAAGCCTTTCGAGCCGCCACAGACATAAGTGGATCGAAAGGCAGAGAAACCCAGGAGGTGGAAGGTCGGGAACCGAACGCATCCAGGAATACAGACTCATCCTCGGTAGGCGCTAGGGGATTCCAGTTCCACCTCTGCTTAAGCATTTCGAGGATGCCCGAAAAGGAAACATCTTCAGAGGGGGATCTCGGGGACCCTTCCGAATCATCTAAGTCTGTATCAGAAGTGTCAGACTCAGGGCAGTCAATGTGCTTCCTCTTGCACTTCTTCTTACAAGGGGGCGCCTCTGAATGATCAGCGGAGGCCTCGGAAGAAGAGGAAACACCCAATGGGGTGCCCTGGAGTGCCGGTTCCCCACGCTTGGGGTCTGGAGGAGGAGCAGAGGTTGGCACAGGCACTACAGGGGACGGAGCCGATGGGGCCTATAGTGGAGCTGACTCAGTGGCCAGCACACTTCTCATGACATCGAAGGTGTCCCTGCCACAATGCAGAGAAAGCTCCGGTTCCGAGGAAATTGGAATCTTTCTCCGCGCCGAGGGAGACGGCTCCGAGGCCAATGTAAAAGCTGAGCTCACCTGCGCCGAAGCTCCGAGAGGGAGAACGGGGTCGGACAAGGGTCTGATGCCACTCGCCCCCTCGGAGCCGACAAGGGAGCCCCGGCACCCAGATCCCTCAACGGACGGCACCATCGAGGGAATCGGAGCAGACGACGGAACCGAAGGAGATAAAGTTATCGGAGCAGACGGTTCCACTACTCGAACCCCAACGAACTCCGGCTCCGAGCTCAATGGAGTCGGAGGAGGAACATCGATAGAATTGGACAGAGCCGACACCTATTGAGGAGGGCTGGACAACTTCTTGGCAAGTGCCTGTGACTTCAACAACCTACTGACCACTCTCTCCATGTCATGATCCGACAGCCTAGAGGATCGAGATGAGTGAGAAGATCTGTGACAGCACTCGCTTTGCAGCAGGGGAGACCAAGGAGCCGAATGTATCGATTACAGAGAAGGGGACCTCAGCCTCTTGTGGCTCCGCGAAGGCTCCGAAGTTTCTGATGGAGCCGATGGGGAGAAAGTCTTATCGGTTCCAGCAGGAACCGAAGTAGCAGGTAGAGTCTGAACCAAAGACGGCTCCGAACTTGGGAGCCGACGATTTGGGAGATTTAGGGGATTTCACAGGCTGAGTCTAGGCCGGTGAATCCTGGGGCTTTAAAAGGCCCCTAAGAATAAGCTTATTCTTACGCTCCTGCAGAACTCTTGGACTAAATGCATGGCAGATAGAACAAGAGTCCTGCAGGTGCACAGCGCCTAAACAATAGACGCAAGAAGTGTGCCCATCTGTCAGAGACATTTTCTGACAGCATGAGTCACACTTCTTGAACCCAGACATCTTGGATTCTTTGGACATCCTGTAACAAAAAATACAACAATAGCTAACCAATCAAAATACAGTCTAAAGAGAAAAACACAGTACACTACAGACTAAAGCTAAAGTTTTTTTTTTTTTTGATAGGAAAGCCTCTAACTCAAGCAGCTAGCCTATAAAGAAGGTAGAAGGAAAGCCTCAAACTTAAACGTCTAACCTGACAGGAATAAGGGGGGGGGGACTCTCTAAATTAAACGAGTTCTAAAGGGAAGGGAAGGAAGCTACAAATACACACTTAGTTAACACAACAAATATAAGACTAAAAACTAACAACCCCCCCCTAGGAAAAAGACTATTTCTAGTAAAAAAGTTCTATAAAGAAACTTTATACGAGCCTGAGCCAGAAAAACAACACCTCGCAGCTGAAGCGGCAAACAAGATCTGGGTAGCTAGTGCTAGGCATCATGGGATAAGGGGTAGCCTCGAGCCAGTAAACAACTCTTGAGCTATAGAAGATGGCAGAGTCAGAGCCGAGGATCGGCTCTGATCCCAACCAGCAAGAACGAAGGCGAGATAGACAACTTAACATCATCCCTTGGTGATTTCCCCCTGTGGGAGGGATTACGGCAAAGTAGCTGCTGCATTTGTTGTTTAGGGGAGACACAAAAAGATCATGGCAAGGCTGGCCTCACTGGCAGAAAATCATTTCCCTCACGTTCTTGCTGAGAGACCACATGTGAGATAGTAGAAAGCACCTGCTCAGCTTGTTTGTTACCACACTGGACTTCTCTGGAATGTGCATTGATATAAGCATTTGGATGAGGGCACCCACTGTCACACCCTGAGCTCTACTAGACACAAGGAGTAAGACTTGCTCCCTCCTTGTTTGTTGATGTACCAAACTACTGACATATTGTCCATCTGAACTGCAATCGTCCCCAAGGGAAGAGCATCTTGAAGGGCCTGCAATGCTAAAAGCACTGCTCTCACCTCTAGGACACTGATAAGCAAGTTGGCTTCTTTGGGGGATCAAATACCTTGGACTGTTTTCCCCAGATAATGCCCCCCTCCCATCCCAACTGGGATGCATCTGTGGTCACTATGACCTTGGGCTGAGGGGGGATGACTGGACAGCCACGTAGAACCTGATCCAACTGAACTCACTATCTGAGATTTCTTTTGTGTGGGGGGTGTGATTACTGGAGTTGACATGGGTTGGTGAAGAATCGACCATTGTGTTAACATCTACTGTAAACTCCTCATGTGAAATCTGGCTAATGGTACTAGATTTATAGCCACTGCCATTGAACCCAGAGCTTGAAAACCAAATGGGTTGGAATCCTGGTACTGCAGATTATCTTTCTGACCTGTGATCTTACTGTCTGAACTCTTTCTTTCCTTTGAGGTCACTTTTCTACACCCCTTTCCCAGGAAGTATGGTCTCTAAAGTAGTGTGATTTGATCCAACCACCTCAGCCTCCCAGGATGCTAGGATTACAGGCGTACATCACACACCCGGCTCAACGGAGGTAGTGATGCTATGGATGATTTTGTGCTGAGAAGTGCTCTTAAGAATTCTAAAACTTGAGCTGGCTCTAGTTAAGATTTTTTGTAGCTTATGGTTATCTCCAGAACAGAAAATGTCTGGAAAACCTGATCTTTGGCCTTTAACAGTATTGCCTGGTTGGGGTGGAACTAAGCCAGTTGTCCAGATAAGGAAACACCCAGAATCCCTGCATCTCACGTGAGCTGCAACTACTGACATGTACTTGGCAAATACCCTGGAGGCTGTGGTGAGAACACAGAGCAGAACTCTGAACTGGTAATGACCAACTCCCAGACGGAAGTGTAAGTACCTTCTGGATTGTCTGTTCATCTTTATGTGGTAGTATGTATCCTGAAGATATATTGAGCACATCCAGTCATCCTTGCCCAGAAAGGGCAGAATGGACTGAACCATGACTGTATGGAACTTTGTGTGTCGGACTGACTTGTTCAATACACTGAGATACAAAACTGGTCTACAACCCCCTGTTTTATTTGGCAAGAAAAAGAATCTTGAGTAAGTTCCAGATTCTATCTTATCTGCCAGGACCTCTTGGCTGACTCTTATTTCTAGTAGCCTTTGTACCTAAATTCCTGTTTGTTCCTTCTGACTGGGTGGAACATTGGGGATTTTTCTTGAAGTTGGAGAAGGAAGGAAAAATTATATTATATAACCTTTGGAAATAATTATCTGCACCCAAGTGTCTGTTATTTATACCCAGGCTCTCTGGTGCTGGGAAAGTTGACTCCCAATTGTCTCCAGATGAAAGCAACCAGGCTTCCTTTCAGGAATGCCGGAAGGGTCTGCCAAAGAAAGAATATCTGGACCCTTGGTTTTGCCAGTCACCTCTGCTGGGGGGGGGGGGAGCAGTGTCTACCTATGGAGTTCCCCCTTCTAGCCCTGGGGGGAACTACGTCCACATGTGTCCTAGAAAGGTCCCTGGGACTTTTTGAACCACATTTTCCCCACTACCTCAGTGATTCCAGGAAAAGGGTCTTTGAAGGGTGGAAAAACACATGCCCATGGCAGACAGGGTATTTCCGTCCTTTTCACACCTGGATAATGTGTCTTTTACCTTGGGGCCAAACAAAAATATGAGGTCAAAAGGAGCACTGATGAATGAAGACTTGAAGGGTGCCAAAAATCATATAAGTGAATCCAGGAATGCCCCCTTATGGAAATACCTGAACCTACTAACCTTGAGGTTCCTTTGGTTAAGTTCGAAAAGAGCCTCATGGAAGATCTGAAAATCAATTGTAAGCTAGCCAACTGAGAAGTCACAGATGCTTGCACTTCTTCAGAAATGGATCCCGAGAGGGTGTACGAAAGTTCCTTAATGAGGTCTCTCTGTAACCTGGTGAAATGTGCCAAATAGTTCAGTGACTTTAAATTGAAGTTCATTGAAACATAGACACTGTTTCCAAACCTGTCCATCACCAAAGACTCCTTGTTGGAAGGAATGAACCATGGAACTGTCCTCAGCAAGTTCCTTCTTAGTGGCCGCCACAACAACCATGGCACCAACAGGCACCCCTTTTGCCCCAAACTGCTCGTCCTCTGATGCTGCCATAATTTTGTCAGGTCTCAAAAGTATTGGATCAGTGGTGTCGGGGATCCTTCACTGCTCACTGAGAGATCAACTCAATGAGCTCAACAGTGGAATGAGTCACCCAGGAGGTAAATGGGCCAGTAGTGAATGCCTCCAGGAATACAGACTCCTCGGACAAAGGATTGCTGGGCTTCTAACCACCTCTTTGTTTCAGGATTTCAAGGAAGTCTCTGAACAAGACATCATCAAGTGGTGATGGTGGGGACCCTTCACCTTCATCAAAGTCTGTATCTTCTGTGATAGATTCCTCTGGGGAATCCAAGTACTTCCTCTTGCACTTCTTAGGGACCTCCTCAGTGAGATGCTCTGGGGAGGTATAAGAAGAAGTCGGGACACCCTGTTGGGAAGCCTGGGGTTTCAGTACTAGCTGTCTCTGTGGAGAAGAGAAGTGAGACTCGGAGCACATAGATGGCAAGGCTGCAGACTGAGGATCCAAGGGGGTGGGAACCATCTGTGTTGCAGAGGCAGATAAGGCTCTCTCCATAACCTCAAAGGCAGACCTCCCCAGGGAGGGATAGGACCCCAGGTTCGAAAAGGCAAGCTTTTGGACCATAGTTCTTCCCTGCTTTGAGGAGAACCCCCCCCCCCAAGGCAGAAGTCAGAGCCGGACTAACCCGTGCCGAGGCCACAATACAGAGATGGCTCCGAAAAGTTTAGAATTGACTAACACCTCAGAGCTGACAGGGTTGCCTTGGCTCTGACAGCTCTCCAGATCAGACTGAACTGAAGTGGTCAGAACAAGTTTCAGATCTGAGGATGACAATATCCTTGGATCCAAGGACTTTGAGCCCATGGTAGGAGTTAGAGGAGGAACTGGTAAGGGGGGTAGTGGAAGATCGGACCTCCTGACCCAAAGGGACACCTGTCAGGTTCTGCGCTGAGAGAATTCTTCTCATCAATCTCTTCACATCTTCTTCTGCACTCCTGGAAGACCGAATGGAAATTACAGACGGAGACTTGAGTCTTTCCAAAAAGGCTGAAGGGACGCTGGAGGGGACAGGGTCCAAAGAAGGGGAATATCTCGTCCTTGGTAATGCAATTAGGCTTGATGGACTGGACTATTTTTTTATAATTCTTTTCTTTTTTGGTTTGGATCTGAGGTTGAAGTCTGAGCTGACATTTTTGATTTTCTTTTCTTATGATCCAATGGAGGAGTCGGATCAAATAGAGGTCTTTTCCTAGACTGATCTGATGCCCTTGAAGAAGAAGTGGAATTGCTCAGAGATTTGGATTTCTTAGATTTTTGCAGGTGGAGCTCCAGATATAGCCTCCTCTAAAGAGGAAGGAAGCAATCCTTTGAGAATTAGTTTATTTTTTCCTTTCTGTAATAGCTCTGGAAGTAAACCCATGGCATATGGCACAGTCTTCCCGTAAGTGCAGAAGGCCCTAATCAGTATACACAAAGTGTGTGCATCTAAAAAAGGAATTTTGTGCCCATATTTGAGGTATTATTTGAACCCTGTGTGGCCTTTTGCCTGGTCAGCCACAAGAGCAAAATTAAGCCAAGAAAACAGGAGTTAGAAGAAATGTAAAGAAGTGATAACTTTTGTATTTCTTTTTTTTTTTTAAAACTGTCAGAGGTATAGAGGAAAATACCAGCAATGGTAATTTAAAGCTACACAACTACAGAAGGAAGACAGAGAAAGAGAATACTAACAATAGTATTCAAGAGTACAGGACATACAAGAGAAAAGAGAAAAGGTAGATTAATTTAAAATAAACTGTAATAAAAGGAAGTGATGGGCAAGGGAGAGTAAATAGACCAAAAAATTAAACAAATTTAGTTAAGGAAGTATTCATTTTGATAATGACTATATCACTTAGCTTGACAGTAGCGGTAGCCATGTCTTTCACTCCAAGCAGCAAAGGAGATCTGAGGTACTTGGGGTTGGTGCATTGTGGGTAAGGGAGAAGCTCGAGAGTTTTTGGTTGCCAAAAACTTTAACAATGGCTGAGCTGGATCCAAGGGATCAGATCCAAACCCATAAGTTGAGGACAGAATGAAAATTGACATCATCAGATCAGCTATTACACATTTTGTGAACACCCTGAGGGCTGTTCATAGGTGTGTACTAGGCCAATGACCACTACAGCCGTTTTAAGCCTAGACATACATCTCAAATCTCAGAAAAATGTTGGTACCCTTGATAAGTGTACACAGAAGCTTGGAAGATTAAACATTTACAAGCAGGGGCTTGGAAGATGAACCATTTCCAGCTGCTTGTGTCCATTAGAGATATAGGTGCCAAACCAGGGAGGAATTTCCTGTTCTCCATCCAATTGTCCAAGTTACAGCTGAGTTGGGTTATGAAGCAGCTCTGCTTCACATGGACGGGGAGCCTGTCCCAGAGAAGGGATAGTCTCTGTGAGACTGATCTGCATCTCCAGCATGTCCTATTTATATCACAGGCAAGGTGCAAGTCTTTTGCATGGGTAATTCTTGTGGTGTTTGTTTTGCAGATATGCAAGAAGTCCATCAGGGTAGTGTCTGACAATGCCTTGTATGCCAGGCATACATCTCCCCTCATAGCCCATGGGGGGCAGAATACAGGGATAGGGCTTTGAGGCAGTCTGCAGAGGACATGCTGCTTACACCCTGTATTCTTTTAGTGAGGAACCTTTGTGGGCATTCCAACTGTTGGATGTGGTTGGTTAGGTACATACTAAAGGGTGTGTTACAGGTCTGATGAATGAGCCGAGTCAATTTTTCCAAGAACAAAATGAGGTCCCAGGAAGGCAGAACAGGCTTCCTGGGAGGCCTGATATGAGGGATGCTTTTGGGAAATTGCTTGACCTCAAATCTAGAAGCCAGAGGAGGAGTGAAGGGCAGACAAACAGAAACTGCTGACAGGTGAGCTTTAACTGAAAAATATGCTAACCCAGAAAGAACCAGAGGAACCTCCAGAGATAGGGGAACCTGATAGCGAGAGTGGCACAAGACAGAAAATTTCTTCCATATGGACAAATACGATTTCCTGGTAGTGGGTTTCCTGGCCTCCTGTAGGACCTAAAGCATATCTTCAGACTAAAAGGGATCAAAAACCTATCACTCAAAGCATCAGTTGAAAATTGGAAAGTGAAGATGGATAACAGACCCCTTGTCTTTTAGTCCATCCAGTGAGGTAACCTGTGGTGACTGCCCCTGGCCAAGTGAGAAAGAAGGGGGAACCACTGCTGTCTATGGCAAAAAGGAGCCACTAACAAGATTCTGGGAGAATCTTGCCTGATCTTGTGCAAGACTCTTGGTAGTAGAGGAAGACGAGGAAAGGCAAAAAGAAAACTTAGCTTCCAAGGAAAAGACAGTGCATCCACTTCCCAAGCGACTCTGGAACAGAATAAAGGAAGTTGTCTGTTCAAGGGGAAGGCAAAACAATCTACCCGAGGAATACCCCACTGATGGACAAGGTCCAGGAGCACATCGAAGCAACCATTCATGAGCTTGTGTGCTGGACCTGCTCCAAGATTCTGCCAATAGATTACACTTCAAGGGAATGTAAACAGCCTGAAGAGTCACTTGATATTGGACAACAAGATTCCAGACCTGAAGAGCTAGCCTGCAAAAAAGGTAGGACCTTGTCCACCCTTGCTGGCTGACATACCACATTACTGTGTTATTGTCTGTGAAAACCTTGAGGGACCCAGGATCAAAGAGAATGAAAAGCCTAAAAAGCTAGAAGCAGAGCCCTCATCTCCTTTATACTGATGTGGTCTGACCTCTGGGGAAGAGACAGACAGAGACCATGAAACTTGGCAAACTGAAAGAAGCCCCCCCTCCCACATCCCCTGTCTGTGGGATCTGTAAAGAGCTCGAGTCAGGGCCGGAGCCTGGAAAGGAAGCCTCAGGTTGAGAGAAAGCTGATGAATCCACCAATAAAGCTCAGGCTTTAGACAAGGAAGAAAGGGGACTGGGAAGTCCATGGTGTATAACACTGACACTCCACTAACTTTAAGTACCACTGTAGCTTTCTCATATACACCCTGGCCACAGGAAGCATGAACCCAAGGATACACAGAAAATCTCTGGCTGTGACTGAATCCAAAGGAAGAGGAGACTGAAAAAGGCAATAAGAGAAAGGACTTTGACAGCAGGCAGAGAGCATGGGGGATTATCTGAATCCTTTAAACAAGGAAAATATGATAATGAGAAGGGATCAGAGCTGCTTGTTGAAAATTTATGATGAACCCCGGACACTGCAGCAGGGAAATAGTTCACAGGTTCATATGTGTGTACTAGGCTAATGGCCCTGGGGCCTTTACAAGCGATTACCCTGGCATAGTGCCACCCAACCTTAGTTCCCAGTGCCTCTGTTGAGTAGAGCCATTGGAGTTATCCCCGGGGTGAATTTTCTGTTTCCCATCCAATCATCAAGATTTCTCCTGAAGAGGGTCAGCGAGGTGCTCTGCTTGACATGTATGTGAAGTCTGTTCCATAGCATGGGCAGTCTCTGGGTTATGAACCTGTCCTTCCAGCATGTTCTGTTAATTACGGTAATGAGGTTGAGGTCGCTGGAGCATGTGGTGCGGAGGGATTGGGATTTTTTTTAGATGTAGCATTTCTAACAGAGCTGGGTCAGACATGGTTTTGTAAGTCAGCAGAGATCGCCTCTAAGTAGGCGATATGAGACAGGGAATAGTTGGAGTTTTTTTGAGTCTGTCTATATAGGACAAGTGTTTAAGGCCTAGGACCCTCTTTGTGAGGTACTTTTGTGGCCTCTCCAGTTGTTGCAGGTGTCTCTAGTGAGGTACATGCCAAATGGGGCATTGTACTCGATGACCTCTTTCTTCCCGGATGGAAAACCCTTAGTAATGAGATGTGCCATATAGGACTTTCTGATCACAGTGGCAATGTGGTGATCAAAAGATAGGTTGCTGTCAACCTGTATTCCCAGATCTCTTATAACTCTTTCTGTGTTCAGTGGACTATCATCAACGTGGTAATTCATGGGAACCGGGCATTTCCCAAAGGGAACCAAACAATCAACAAAGGAGTGGAGCCAGTACAAAGAAGATCAAACCAATCCAATTTATTGAAACAGTTTTAGCCCTTTCATCAGAATGTATCCACAGACTTCTTTAGAAACAGTTTTATTGTTTCAGTTTCTGAAGAAGTCTGTGGCTACATTCTGACTAAAGCGCTAAAACTGTTTCAATAAATTGGATTGGTTTGGGCCGAAAGGTGTGGAATAAGTTATAGCCTGGTAGTGCAGGGGTGCTTTCTAAATTGGAGATCCTGACACAGAGCCTCAGGAATGAAAGCTGAATAGGCAGACCGTCCAGAAAAGGAAAATATATGAACTCCTCTTATTCTGCAAAAGGCAGTGATAGGAGCAAGGCATCTGGTCAACGCTCTTGTGGCAGTAGAGAGGCCAAAGTCCAAAACAGAGAACTGAAATTACAAGGAAGAAACAGAGAAATGCATACATTTCCAGGATGGATGGGGATATGAAGGTATGTGTCCTTGAGATCTACAGAGACCAGAAAAGCCTGGGGAAGAAGGGGAAATAAGGTTTGAAGAGACAACATCCAAAGGGAAGGAATCATGAGGAAAGTGTTAAGCTAAGAAAGGTCCAGAAATGGTCTGCAAGTGCCTAAGAACCTAAAACCTTCTGTAATAAAATCCCTTCCTACCTGGGCATGGTGTACAGCTTGAATAGTACCCTGTATCAAAACAGAATGATACACCTCTCAAAAAACAGGAATTTGTTCCTGAACAGACAAAACCCAAGAGTCTGCAGTGACTCAACCAATTTGGAATGGCCAGGGAAAGATGGAGAGATACAGAGTCCTAGCCAAGGGAAAGGGGAAACAAACTGTCAAGTAGATCTCCACTTATCCTGAAAAGTAGGTTTCTGGAAAGTTGACATCTGAGCAGATTTAGCAGGAGGCACACGTCTAGAACTCCATCTTTGGGCAGAGGATGAGACTGCCTGCAAAGATAAGCAGATCTGGAGACAAAAAGATGTTTCAACTCCTGCCGGGCTTTGCCCTTATCCTGGAGAGGCAAACAGTTCAGCAGGAGCACCAAGAAGATTTTCATTATGAAAGGAGCATCCAATAGTTTGGTCTTAATGGCATCAGGCAAAGCCTTAAGATGGAGCCAGTAGTAACGCCTCGTAACAGAAACAAATGCATCAGCCCTAGGGGAAGCATCAGCTGCATTATAACTGCATTTAATAGAGTGGCAGGCAACTTGAGAGGTGGAACCCAACAAGGAAAGGGCAGAAGACCTTCCTCTCAAGAAGATCAGAGACTATCTGAGAAAAGAGGGCAAAGATGTACCTGGTCATATCAGTCTGGCAGCTAACAGCCCTGAGAGATAAAGTGATGGCAGTATAAACCTTTTTGTTCAGCCTCTCCATTACTCTACTATCCCTGTCAGTAGGAAGCAGCTTGGTAGAGACCAACAGCTTGGAAGGCTTGTCAGAAGAGACAGACTTACAGAAGTATCATTATAAGGGCATCTATACAGCAATTAGCAGTCATCAGGCACCTTGATGACTCTGTCAGGTTTCCTGGGACCCAGGGGCTGAGAATCAGTCTACAGAAGCTGCTGAAAAGAAGTACAGCCAGAACTGGTGGAACAGCTGAAGGCTTGGGAGATTCCATCTGAAGAGCTCGCAGTGTCCCCAAAGGAGAGTTGCTCTAAAGGGAAATCTGGACTAACAGAATCCTCTTCCTCTGAACCACAGTCCAAGGGGGAAGGGATTTGAGAAGAGTAAGCCAAAAACTCTTCCCCCAAATCCTGGACCCTAGAAGAATCCATCTCCCTTGATCTTTTAGAGGAGTGAAAGATTAGAGAGGGGCAGACACAGACACCCCTTGAGGAGGCTTTAAAGCCATTATAGCAATCAACAACCCCTGAGTAAAATCCTACCATTCTCATTGGGGATTCTTAACTGCAGGGAAAATATGTTTGGTTTTCTGTTTCTTTTTCTGCAGGATGCTTGCACGAAACAAGCTGAGTGGGTCAGACCTTTGGCAACAACTCAGTAAGCATAGTAGGTATCTCCTCTCTAAGATCTGTGGAATCCCCCTTGGTCCCTTAGACATAATCAGCCGAGCCTCCCTCTCAATGTCTGGAGCAGATATCTGTAAAGACTCTGAGAACATGACAGAGGTCAGATCTATGCTGGCCTCCAATAGGGTTGTGGCAGAGGAATCCAAGGCAACTAGCAGATGATCCTCCAAGCTTTTGCTAACCTTGAGAGAGCAGTCTGGGGGAAGCTGGACACCAGCTGCATCAGACCCATGTTTTTGGCCTTTTTCTCAGCTAACTGATGACCCTCAGGATGGGAAGACTCTGACATAGCACCTTGAGCCAACAACTTATTCTAGGTAAACAGCTAAGAAGGAGAGATGACTACGTAGGGTCTTGGGGACAAAAGCTTGTCAGACAGATCACTGCATATGATCGTAGAAAGCATTAAAACAGAAGAGATACTGGTCGTGGTCTTTATGGAAAATCTACCTCCCCCACTGATATTTTACCTTTCTGGATGACATGAAACCAATCAACACTGATCGATAAGGAGAAATCCCAACAGGACACTTATCTGAAAAATGGCTCAGTAATCAGCACAGAAGAAAGGTATTCAGACGTTCAATGGTGGTGTTAGGACTGGCGACAAAGAAGTTCTGAATGTGTGCATACCTACATTATCTTTATGCTCTACGCCTTGCGCAGGAAGTGTACATGTAATGTACAGAGAATGTAAGTACCAAAGGCTTTGGTATACTGGCTGAACTTTGAGCTATCCTTGGCAGGAGAGCCCTTCTGTTAGGAACACTGCAACACTGATATGGAAGGACATCATTAGTGTTGTTGGGGGATTCTATGACTGCTCCTAATTTGGAATCCTCTGCAAATCTGATCAGCCAGGGGGTCTTGACATTGGACTTGACTTCAGGAAAGTAAATGCCAAAAAGGAGCAGTACCATGACTGATCATGGAGGGACTGACCTCTTTGTAGAGGTGGACTCCCCAGTCCTAACTTCCTGGGTCCTGTCTGTCTACCTTAGTGGGATATTGTGTCACATACCTTGGCCAGGTAAAGGTAGGCAGTGTGAACCATTTTGTCATAATCCATTGCTTTGATGACCTTCAAGTCCACGAGGCTGAGTAGGCATGACCTGCCCTTAACAAGACCAAACTGGGTTGGGTCCAGCATTTGGAGGTTTACTATGTCATTACTGATCACTTCCATGATAATTCTTTCCATATGAGACTAGTGAGACTTACGGGTCTGTAGATGGCCCAGCTTTGAGCAGAGGAATGACTGCTGCTGTTCTCCATTCATGAGGCATGAAGCCTGTTTGGAGGCTACAGTTAAATGGCTATTCCAGATGGCCTGGGTGACAAATTGGGACCTATAGCTTGCAAGGAAGTGGTGTGGTATTTTGCCTATGATGACTTGAACATGGAGAAGCTCAAGTGCACTGTCCTGTCTGACCAGCCTTAAAGTATACTTATTTTTGACATAAATCAAGACACATCCACCTTTAGTCCCTATATGTGTAGTAGTAGCTTGTCTAAATGTGTACAAGGCACTATAGCCTTGCACTGCTGGTGTGCTCTCCATGGCTTTAAACCATGTCTCACTGACTGTACAGATGTCAGCACTTTTTAGGGTGAGGACAGCTTGTAAGGAGTGGAGTTTCTTGTTTAGATTTCTAGCACTGAGCAGCAACACCTTTAGATTTTCTTGGTTTTGATTTGCCATGTTGGAAGTGCTTTCAGTTTGGTATTGCCTAAAAAGGCACCACTTGGGAAGGACAATGTTTTAGCTAATATTCGAAAGCCTAGAGGGGAGAGGTGCAGACCAATACTGGCAAAGCAGCGTGGTCTACTGACCATCTCTTTCCTTGCTGACAAATATTTCACCCCATGGGATGAGATCAAACAGATGGGCTCTGAATTTGTAATGAATGCCCCCCACCCTAAAGCTCAGAAACTTTTTGAATGACTCTTTCCATCATAATTTTTTTTTTTTAACTTATAGTGTGTGCATCACCTTCTGAAAGGAAGAAATGTTGGGAACAGGCAAGGATGTGGGCCTGAGAAGATGGCATCTACAGGCTGTAGCATCGGATTTATATTTCCCTGATCAAGTTCTCCTGCATGAAAGCCTGTCACCATGCAAAGTTGCAGGGGCATTCAACCCCCACCTTACTCCAGAGTGGAGAGTAAAGCAAGTCCTCAAGGACTCAGCAGTTGACCTCCAAAGTGGAGCTGCAAAATCCTTATTTCTACAGACCACTTCTACGGCAGCATAAGTTTTGGAAATATCCGTGGTCACATTAGTTTCTTTAAAAATTATGCTTGAATGAGTACTGTCAGCCTTTCTTGAACTACTACTTCTGAAAACTCCTCCAGTTAAGAGAAAAAGTTCTCTGAGTGGTGGAAACTAACTCCAATAGCTATAAGCATCTTTTATTCTAGTGTGCTCTTTTGCAACCTCTCCTTTACGTGCGGCCCAAATAGCCATCATATGGGGTATTAATAAAAGACACCTTGAATATGTACATGAAGTTACAATGTCTGAGCCAAGCATCACAATGAGTGATGATGCTTGACACAACTGTAGCTGAAGAGACTGCTAGTATTAGTCAAAACTGCCATCTGAGATTTCCAGTTGAGCTGTGGATTGGTATGCAGCATCTTTTTCAGTAACTCTGATTTTCTCTCTCCGCTATGTCTTGTTAAAAGTGAGTTATGTCTGTCAAGCACCTGAAGACACATACAGCGAAAGTACCTAATGCATGCAATGCATGTGCCAAAATGATCTAAATCTTGAGACTTCTTGTCAAGCTGGTGAACCACTATGCCATTTTTCTCACAGCTCCTCTTTTAAGGCAGCAGCCTTGACAATGGAATCTTCTAGGGGAGTTTACTCCAACAATCATGGTCCTTGGGTGGCCACAGAATCTTCTCCAGTCTTCCTAGGATAGGTGCTACCACATTTGGTTCTTGCAAAGTCAATGAATACATTTGGCCAACAAAAGAAGCACTCAAGGCGTAGGCAAGACAGAATGGAAAGCCTCTTGCAGTATCTGTTCTTCCAGGAACACAGAGTTAGTTAACCCTCACTCCTGATGATGCATGAGAATTATTCCATTAACTTCAATATATCCACAAATTTTGGATTGCTGGGTAACACACTAGAGAGGCCTCCCATTCTAGATTAGTATCCAGGATGGAAGGACTTTATAGGGGAGTTTAGATGCTTCCTTTTGCATCTCCTCTTCCTGGGGACATTCAGACTGGCCTCACCTGAAAATAAGGAACAGGAATCAAAAGCAAATACCTCCATCTTATCCCTGTGGCAGCTTTCTGCCCCTCTGTCTCTCTATGACAAAGGTAATAGGGCCAGTAGATTAGAATGACAAGCATCCTGGGTTATAACTCAAGTAGGTCTGACATGTACGAGCTCTCAGTGATCAAAATCAATGGCTTCAATACTGACAGTTGTGGGTTGTGAAGATGCCATAGCGAAAAGGGTCAGTGCTGACTCAATCCAATCAAATATTCATGCCAAAGCTGACAGCACTCAGGACAGCTCTGGTGATGATAGTGCAAAGACCAACATGGATGACAGCCACAACAGCCTTGACAGCATCGAAGTAGAAATCGTTGCTGACTCACAAGTATCAAGGCTCTTGCCCCTAATTTGACCAGTAAACTTGCCATCGTAAATACCAGGCACAAGGACAGGATGACACCATAGAAAAAGCAGGACATGACAGCATATTCATTGGCTCCATAACATCCAGAGTCGGAAGTGCACACAAATGAAGGAGCAAAAGAAACAAAGAGGGATAAGAATCTTCTCTTGTCATCCTGGATTCAGAGGAGGAGGAAGAGAGGATGCCCATCTCAATTTGTGGCTTACACAATGGCCTTATCAGCTTGTTACAGTCTATGAGCAAAGAGGGACAGTGGAGGGACCTAGAGAATTAATCAATATAGCCTAGGAAGGTCTGGATTCTGAGAATCTAGGCAACTGTCTCTCTATGATGAAAAAATGCTCACTCTTTCTATTTGAGAAGCACCAATGGACAAAGACTGAACACAGTACTACTTCTTTGTCCAATGTAGAGAGCAAGAGAAGAAATATAATCGGAAGGGGAGCTTTAGAAGCAGGAAAAAATATACCAGTTTTCCTTACAGCATCATGGTTACAAGCCTTCCTCTTTACTTACTTGTCCTTGGGCATAGTAGAAGAGTCACTAGGAAACAACCCTTTGAGAATTATTCCCTTTCTCCTGTAAAGTTCTACAGCGACATTTGTTACAAATCTCTCAATTTGTGTCTAACTGCTCTACTTCCCGTCACACAAATGCATTGGACATTGGTGTGTTTAGACAGAATTTTGTGTCCATATTTGGTGTACTTACAGAATCCTTTTCCTTTCAACAGTGAAAAGCACTCCAAAAATTCAAAAAATAAACAAATACCAGAAAAACAGTCTATCCTTAATATATAGCCAGCACACTAAAAACTATCAGCCACAACTCAAAAAGAATTCATTTGAAATGCTGCAATGGTTACAAAATGCCAAAACAATATAGTGACTTGACAGGAGTCAGGGAAAAAAAACTTAACACTTTTCACTTTGCAAACACCATTCATAACTCCACAAAATTAAAAAAAAAATGTTGTGAATCTCTTGAGGAATGAAAAAAAAAAAAAGGATTGAAAACTTGCACACAAAAGCTTCAAAAATTGCAACAAATAAACCTGGGGGCATCTCTTGATGCACGCTGGAATGCTATATCTGATATTTGAAGAGACATAATTGAGTGGAGGATTATGGAAGCTAGGGGAGGAGTTTTTGAGCACGAGTCCTAAAGGTGTCAAGTGGCCGTTTCCTGTGTCATACCAGTACTACTGCTTTAAAGAATGAACTGGATCAAGTAAGATACTGTTGTATATACTTATTACAAGGAAGTTTTAGTTGGAATTAAAAACTGAATAAAACCATCTTGCAAATTCTGACCAAAAAACAAATGCCTCCAAAAAAAGGCATAGTTCAAGACACATTTTTAGGTCTTCAAGTAAGTTCATAGGATGTAGCTACTGGAGTCAGAAGATACTAATGGATACTGTTGTCAAATATGACACGGCACATGGGTGTGGGTAATTCTGGCAGTGGATTCCAGGAGCTCAAAGGATTTTTCTTCTGAATCAAGCGAACCCTTAATTTTACCAAGAACACTGTTCAGCAAGTTGTCTTGCTAATATGAGGTAGTTAAATACCATCTCAAAGTAAGAATCACATGAACATACAGTTATGAATCCAGTCCAAAACCTTAAGCTAATGGTCTAGCAGGTCAAATGACAGGAAAAGAGGCTTTTTGATTTCTCTTTCCTTCTCTACAGTAAGCATAAACAGCTAATACATATTTAGGTTCTCTGTCAAAATAAATGTTTAACATTTCCTTAAGGCACCCTATCAACCTTCTTTGAAATGAAAAATGCTATAATAAAGGCCACATACACTTTCACCTTGATAAAACTCAAAAATTAAAAAGAGGGTGTCGCAATCGTGCAGCGGTTAGCATTGTCACCTCACAGCAAGAGGTTCTCTGGTTCAATTCCTGGCTGACGTGCCTTCTGTGCAGAGTCTGCATGTCCTCCCTGCATTCTCGTGGGTTTCCTCCGAGTGCTCTGGTTTCCTCCCACATTCCAAAGACATGCATCTGGAGCATTTCTCCCTGGTCCTCTGCTGAGAATGGGCTGTGTCTCAGTTGGACGTTCCTGGTAAATAAGAAGTTATGTCCTTACCATAACGTTCCATGTGAAATGTTTATCTCGCCTTTGTTCTTACACACGGGGTTCGGAGCCGATCCTCGGCTCCGAGTCGGCCGCATCACTAGCTCCACATCTTCGAGAAAGCTCGAGGCACAGTAATATCCCATGATCCTCAGGTGCTAACCCTCAGATCTAGTTTGCTATACCAGAAGAATCCCTTTAGAACTGTGTCTAGAACAATTATAAACAAATACTACACAGTGTCTGGAACCCTACTCTCAAATAGAGGAGAAAAGATGCCATTACTAATGTACAATAATATGCTAACAATATCTAGAAAAGGCTGAAAAGGAATTCAGTTGAAACCGTTCTCCCAGACCGCAGGACGGGGGATGGAGGGGGGAATGTAAGAACAAAGGCGGGATGAACAATTCACATGGAACGTTATGGTAAGAGCATAACTTCTTAATGTGAAATTGTTCAATCTCGCCATTTGTTCTTACACACGGGTAGCATCCCTAGCTCCTTTTTCCCGGGTGGCTCAAGGGAGAACATTCCTGAGTAAAGTGGAACCAAACGTCGCCCTGTCCCTGGAGCTTTTGTCTAGTTTATAGTGGGCGATAAAAGTATGTGGTTTTGCCCAAGTTGCCGCTGCACAAATGGTATCTAAAGGCAAACGAGCGGTATGGGATGAAGAGGCAGCGATCGCCCTTGTAGAATGAGCTCTGGGTTTGAAAGGGAGTTGCTGTTTTGATTCAGCATATGCAAAATTTATGCAATCTGAGAGCCATTTGGATAAGGTAACTTTTGTTACTGCCTGTCCTTTCCTTTGGTCAGCATATGAGACAAATAGTTGGTCTGACTTTCTGTACTCTTTTGTCCTATGTAAGTAAAATCTCAGTTGCCTGTAAACGTCCAATTTGTGCAATGTGTATTCTAACTTATTGGAATGTTTTTTAAAGAAGGTAGGTAGTTCGATAGACTGATTGATGTTTTGAATCAAACAAACCTTCGGAAGGAAGGACGGATTGGTGCGCAAGGTTACTCTATCTGGATGAAAAATCATGTACGAGGGTCGGATAGATAGAGCCTGCAACTCTGAAACTCTCCTGGCGGAAGTGATGGCAACCAGAAAAAGTGTTTTCCACAAAAGAAATTTTAACGGAGTTGTGGCTGCTGGTTCAAATGGGGACAACATGAGTTGTGACAGCATGAGATTAAGATTCCAAGGGGCTATTGGATTACGAAAGGGGGAACGGAGGTGAAAGGTACCTTTCATGAAGGCTTTACAAAGCCTGGGGACATAATGCCAATATGAAAATTGGATATAGCCACCAGTTGAACCCTTATAGTGGATGTTGATGCTCCTTCTTGAAAAAGTGTAGTAAGAAAATCTAGTATCTTGTGTACTGGGGCCCCGAATGGATCTATACCTTGTTTGGAGGCCCAGTGCGCAAAACAGTTCCATTTGCTGTTGTACAATTTCCTTGTAGATGGTTTGTGAGAAGATACAATAATTTGTTGTACTGCAGGGGATAGTAACTCCGACCTGGCTAAGATGGGAAGCGGAGCAGCCAAGCTGTCAGTTTGAGGGACTTGAGGAAGGTGTGAGGAACTCCCAACGAATGTGTCAACAGGTCTGGCTCCGGGTCCAGCATCCATGGTTCCTCCACTTGATGAGATTGAAGGAAGGGAAACCAGATTTGTCGAGGCCAGAATGGGGCTATCAGTATTATGGTCCTGTCCAGACGTTTGGCTTTCTGCAAAAACCTGGGAATTAGTGGAACAGGAGGAAAAGCGTAAAGGAGACCCGGGGCCAATCGTATACCAGTGCGTCCCTGGGGACACCCCCTGGAGGGGGTAACAGGGCAAAGTAGCTTCTGCATTTGGCATTCAATGGGGATGCAAACAGGTCGCAGCAAGGCTGGCCCCATCTGTGGAAGATCTCTTCCGCCACTTGAGGTTTGAGGGACCACTCGTGAGGGAACAGGATGGCTCTGCTCAACCTGTCCGCGATTACGTTGCTATCAGAAAGCGTCCAGTGGACTTTGCCCATTGCCAAATTCTGAGGGCCTCTCTGCATAACGGGTAAGATCTGCTTCCCCCTTGCTTGTTTATGTACCAGACCACTGACATGTTGTCTGTCTGAACTGTCACTGTTCCCCGAGGTAAGGACTTGTGAAAGTGTTGCAATGCTAGAAACACTGCCCTCAGCTCTAGAACATTGATGTGCAGATTGTACTCCAAGTTGGACCATTGACCTTGGACTGCTTGTCCCTGAAAGAATCCCCCCCACCCTATCAGGGAAGCGTCCGTGGTTAGAGTTGCTACCGGACAGGGTAATACAAATGGTCGCCCTAGTGTTAGCTCTTGACTGTGTATCCACCACAAGAGATCCTTCTTGCAAAAATTCGTGATCAAGATTTCGTGAGACAGTGGAAGTTGTCGATACGACCACTGGGCGAATAGCATCCATTGAAGAATCCTCATATGCATCCTGCCTAAAGGAACTACCATAAGGGAGGCTGCCATCAAGCCTAGTACTCTTAATATTTGTCATGCAGGGACTCTTATGCTGTGTAGAAGGACCGAAATTTGATGCCTGAGGTCTCATACTCTTGGTGGGGGGAGAGTAACTTGAGCTAGGGAGGTGTCTAGCCGTGCTCCTATAAATAAGATACGCTGTGACGGCGATAAGACAGATTTTCCAAAATTCACCGTTATGCCTAGCGAAGAGCAGAGACTGATGGTGTAATCCCTGGCTTGTAGAAGAAGATACTCGGTGGTGGCGGATAGGAGCCAGTTGTCTAGATAAAGAAACACCCGGAATCCCCTTCGCCTCAAGTGAGACGCTACTACTGCCATGCATTTGGTGAACACCCTGGGGGCTGAGGTGAGACCAAAGGGCAGAGCGCGAAACTGGAAATGACTGGCTCCCAGCCAGAAGCGCAGGTGATCTCTGGACGCACTGGCCATCTTGATATGGTAGTACGCGTCTGAGATCTATAGAGCACATCCAGTCGCCCTTCTGCAGTAAGGGAAGGATAGACTGTAGCGTGACCATCGGGAACTTTTCCTTTTTCACAAAGGTATTTAATTTGCTGAGGTCTAAAATTGGACTCCAGTCCCCTGTTTTCTTTGGAACTAAAAAGAACCTTGAGTAAGTTCCGGATCCTATTTGGTCCGCCGGGACTGGTTGGATGACTCTGTTTTCGAGCAACCTTCCTATCTCTACGGTTGCCTGGTCTCGCAGACTGGGTGGAACGTCTGGGAGCTTTTAGGAGTTGGGTGGCATTTTGATGAAGGGAATGTTGTAGCCTCTGGTAACTGTGCTTTTTACCCAGGAATCTGATGTAAGATTTAGCCAGGCCTCTGGGTATAAAGCCAAGCGACCCCCGACTGCCTCCAGAGTAGGACAGTCGGGCCTGCACTCAGGAGTGCTGGAAGGGCTTTCCAGAGAAAGTCTCTCTGTCGCCCTGATTTTGCAGACCCCCTCTGCGGGCTGGGCGGCATCTTCCATTTCTTCCCCCTCCTCTGACTCTGGAGGGGGCGTCACTTTGGGTGTGCTGAAAAGATCCCAGAGTCTTTCGGAACCACATTTTTCCTCCTCGTTGCCCTTTAGGGTAGGGTCTAGATGGGATGGAAAAACGGACCCCTACGGCAGACAGGGTCTTCCCTTCTTGTTCACACCTCGTGAGAGTCTCCTTTACTTTGGGCCCAAACAAGGAGGCACCATCAAAGGGGGTGTTGGCAAAGGAACACTAAAAGGCTTCCGCAAAGGAGCATAAGCGCAACCAGGATTGCTTTCTCAGGGCGATCGCTGAAGCTGCCGCTCTACTCGACCCTTCGGCTGCGTATGAAATCAGCCTCATGGACGAGTTGACTATGGAGTTTAGGGTGTTAAGTTGCGCTGTCACTTTCTCAGCGACAGCAGCATCTGTGTGTCCCTGGAGAGTATCTCCCAGTTCCTTAATGAGATCTCTCTGTAAACGCGTGAAATGCGTAAGGTAGTTGAGCGATCAGATGGAAAAAGTCGCCGAACTAAATATGCGCTTCCCATATCTGTCCATCGTCCTAGAATCCTTATTAGGAGGATGGACAGAGGAAGATGATTCAGACATCTCTTTCTTAGTGGCCACCGCCACCACCATAGTATCCACGGGAACCCCTTTTGTAAGATAAGATTTGTCCTGGGGGGCTGTCATGTATTTATTTGGCTTACGAGGGACTGGTTCCACTGTATCGGGCGTTTCCCAAGCCCTCCGGGCTATTAGATCCATGAGATCATCAAATGGTGCAGTCACCCAGGAGGTAGAAGGTTGAGTCCCAAATGCCTTCAGCAAGACCGATTCATCCACAGAAGGGGTAAGAGTTTGCCAGTCCCCCCTTTGTTTCAGGATTTCCAAAATGTCTGCAAACGAGACATCCTCAGAGGGGGACCGTGGGGACCCTTCTGTTTCATCTAAATCGGTATCAGATGTGAGAGATTCCTGGGGGGAATCTATGTGCCTCCTCTTGCACAATCGTTTCCACGGAACATCCTCAGCAGGAGCTTCTGGGGATGCATCTGAGGAACCAGAGTCGCCCTGTGGGGACTTCTGAGGCATTGGGTCTCGACGCTTGGTAGGAGCCGAAGGCACAGAAGCAGAACGCGGACCTTTTGGGGAAGGAGACGAAGATACTGAGGAAGTATGTGTCTGATCAGACAAGACCTTCCTCATGATGTCAAAGGCACCAGTGCCCCGACCCGAAGATCCGACCCGATCCGAAGAAGGAGGTCGTTTCTCCGGAATCAGAACCACGGGCTCCGACACCGAGGACGGATCCGAACTGATCTGAGCCGAGGCACCGAGGGGAAGAGTCGGAACCGATATCTCAGCTTGACTATCCCCCCCGGAACCTAGGAAAGATCTTCGGCTCCGAGACTCTCCGGCTGGTTCCAAAGGAGTCGAGGTCAACGGAGCCGATAGCACTACTGGAGGCTTCGGCAACGAGGGCTCTACAATCATCGGTTCTTCGATTCCTAGCTCAGATGACTTGACGGGTCTCGGAGGAGGAAGTGTTGAGGGAACAGGAATAGTCTCGAGTTTCGAAACCAGCTGGGACGAAACCTCGAGTAATTTGGACAAAGCCGAGTTCTCCATAAGCTTCTGTACCACTCGGTCCACATCGGAGTTGGAAAGGGGCCTCGAAGAATGGGTAGAAGGGATCGAAGCCGTCACCGAGCGAAGGATAGCAGACGGTGCTACCTCTGACACCGGCTCCAAGACCTGAGCCTCGGTCAGAGATAAACACTCGACACCTGGCACCGAGGTCATAGGAGCTGGCGTCTAAATCTGAAAAGAGGTGCTCGGAGCCGATGACTTGGGCTCCGACACTCTTACAGACTTCGACCCCTTCGAAGACTTGGATACCTGTTCAGCCTTGTCCAGGGCCTCTTGAAAATCGGGTTTAAGCAACCCTCTGTCAACCAACTTCCTGCGTCTTTCCAGCATGACCCTCCCACTAAAGGAATGATAAATGGAACAGTCTTCCTGCAAGTGGAGAGGGCCAAGATAGTAGACGCAGGATGAGTGGTTGTCAGTAATGGACATCTTCTGTCCGCACTGACACCTTTTAAAACCAGATTTGGCTTTCTCTGACATTTTGAAATAAAAAATCCAAAAAACACAGCACACTTAAGAAAAAAAACACTATATAAACTAAGTGTAATAATTTTAAAGTTTGGAATAATAATCAACAATTTAAATCTAACCTAATATATATATAAAATTGCAAAACACACAGCACACTATGATATATATATATATATATATATATATATATATATATACAGAATAAAAAAGAGAAAGTTAAGGCAAAAAAAATGTTTAAAATACTGTCAATCCTGACAGAAAAAACCCGTAGGCCTTAACTAGAGAAAATTTAAACTAACTAAACTAGTCTAAATACTCACAAATAACACCCTGTACTATATTACTTATTTAAACACTAAGATAGGACTATAAATCTGTAGAAAAGAGAAATATACATCAAGAAAGTAGAAAAAAATATACTGGCCTGCGCCTCTCAATACGATCTGCTGCTAGCGGCAAACTAGATCTGAGGGTTAGCACCTGAGGATCATGGGATATTACTGTGCCTCGAGCTTTCTCGAAGATGCGGAGCTAGTGATGCGGCCGACTCGGAGCCGAGGATCGGCTCCGAACCCCGTGTGTAAGAACAAACGGCGAGATTGAACAATTTCACATCAAATGTTAAAATAAATAAATAAGGACAGAAAATACATGGGCTGCTCTGGAAGTCAATAAGCAAGGTAGACCCACCTTGTCTGAGAAGAAAACTGAGGCTTCTAGCAATTTCTCTTTAACATGAATGTCCCTGACAATGTCCCTAAGGGGCAGAACTCAGAAGAAAAAACACAAAGTGATTCCTTATCTTCATCCATGTTGGAAAAGTATGGAAGAAAATGGAATCATGAAGACCTTCGAAGGGTGGGGGTGCTTACCTCAAACACAGAGACAGATGCACTGCAGGTCAAAGTGCCTCATCACTTCTCTTGCAAGGGGAAGCTGGCTCTATGTAGACCAAGAAAGACAGAAACCAAAGATACATTGGAACAGCATGAGAAGATGTTATGTCAGGTAAACAAGTTAAAAGGCTGGCAATGAGCATGCTGCAGAAGCTACTGCTGTTGCAGAAGATACTAACTATGGTTAAAACCAACAGGACAATGGTTCAGACATTTGATATCCTGCAAGGGTCAACAATTTTACAAGATGCAAAGAAAAATAACAATGGCCCTGAACTGGGGCATACTACCTGTATATAATGCCTAAATAAGTAAGAACTTGTCAATTATCATGGTAAAGAACTCAGGAAAAGTGCAGAAGGGTGAGCATGTGGATGACAAGCCTGCTGGTTGCTCTTTAAAATGTTGCAATTAATACATGGGAAAAATCAGCCCAAAACTTGAAGTGCAATAAGGAAAACATCACTGTAATTATGTTTTCAGAGTGTTAAACTCGCATACAATTTCCTTATTCTGCTGCCAATTAAAGTAATGTCTGATACACTCACAGGAGGACTGAATCTGAATAATGATGCAGTGTGCAAATGGTGGCAGTAAGTCTATCAGCCAGGTTCCATGATGCCACTGGAGACTGGCATGGGGTGGGTAAGGGTTCATAGGTAGGTACTAGGTTATCGGCCCAAGGGCCTAAGTAAGCCTAGCCAACAAGGTTCCCTGGCTTACACCACCTAAAAAAGTTATTTTCCTGTGCCCCTGTCGAGCAGAGTCACAGAAGTGATCCCGGAGTGTATTTACTATTTCCCATCCACTTATCAAGATTTTTCATGAAGAGTGCTAATGAGGAACTTTGCTTGACATAAATGGGTAGCTTGTTCCAGAGTATGGGAAGTCTCTGGGACAGAAATCTATCCTTCCAGCATGTCCTGTTTATTGTGGTGACAAGGTTTAGGTCCCTAGAGCGTGTTAGCTCAGAGGGATTGGGATTTCTTTAGGTGTAGCATGTCCAACAGCTCTGGGTTTGACATAGCTTTATATGTTAGGCAGAGATCACCTCGGAGTAGGCGATATGCTACTGAGTAAAGCTGGAGTTTTTTGAGACGGTCAGTGTAGGGCATCTGTTTGAGGCCAGTAATCCTCTTTGTGAGGTACTTCTGTGGCCTTTTAAGCTGCTGCAGATGTCTTGTGAGGTACATTCCAAAAGGGGTGCTGTACTCTATAAAGGGTCTAATGAGTGTCGAGTAGAGGGGAACAATTACCTCTTTTTTCCTAAATGAGAATCCTTGTGTGATGAGGTGTGCCATGTAGAAGGATTTCCTGACTACTGTGGTGCTGTAATTATCAAAGGAGAGACTACTGTCTACCTGGGTCCCCAGGTCTCTTATCACACATTCAGCATTAAACAGATTGCCACCTAAGTGGTAGTTCATTGGTACAGAGTTTTTACCAAAGGGGATGACAATGCACTTTTTGGCACTGAGCTTGAGGCCATGGCTCTGACATCAGGCATCTGTCTCAGTGAGGCCCTTCTGTAGGATGTCCACATCATTTCGGGACTCAACTATGGCTCCTAGTTTGCAGTCATCTGTGAACTTCATTAGCCAAATGCCTTCTGTGTTAGCCTGTACTTCAGAGAAGTAGATACCAAACAGGAGAGGTCCCACGACTGAACCCTGTGGTACTCCACTTGTCACGGGTTTGAAGTCAGATTTGGAGTCTGCAACTTTTACAGTGTGGGTTCTGCCAGTGAGCCAATTGGCAACCCATCTTGTGACATAGGGATTTATACCTAGTTTACCTATAATTCCAAAATGGGAGGTGGTGTTGAAAGCCTTGGCGAGGTCAAGATAGGCTGTGTGAACCACCTTACCCTCGTCTACAGCTTTGGTGACTGCCTCAAAGAAGTTGATCAGGTTCAGGAGGCATGATCTGCCTTTCACAAACCCGAAATGGGTGGGGTCCAGAGTCTGGAGGTTACCAATGGCTTTGTTTATGAGTTCCATGATGATACGTTCCATGGCCTTACAGACCAGGCTCGTCAGGATGGCCTTACTGACCAGGCTCGTCAGGGATCAGTGGTGGCTCCCCCTTTGTGGAGTGGGATAACTGTTGCTGTGTGACATTTAGTGGGCACAAGGCTTGATGTGAGACTATGACTGAACATGGTGCTTAGGTGGGGAGCCAGTTCGTTCTGAAGTTCATGTAAAACGCAGCCTGGGATGTTGTCCGGTCCCATGGATGCTGTGTTTTTGGCTTTAGAGAGTGCAGCTTCTACCTGCGTAGTTGTGATTACAGGGCCTCTGCATTCTTCCTGTACAGTTACGGGCCCTATAGAGGGTGAGAGGTGGGTACAGTTAGCACTGAACCCATATGCCAAGACGTTGGCAATATCAGTTGGTTCTGTAATTTTCATGCCGGTATGCTGCAACTCAGAGCAGATCTGGTTGTTGCCATTGAGATTCTTGACATAGCTATAGAATTGCTTTGTGGTTGTCCCTAGAATCAGTGGCAATTTTGTTTTCGTAGCTAGCTTTGGAGGATCTTATAAGGGATCTCAGCTTCTTATTGAGGCTGACCAGGGAACTCCTCCACTCATGGGATTTTACTCTCTTTTGCAACAGTTTCTTCCTGCTGTTGTAGAGTTTGTTTATGGCAGGGGACCACCAGATTGGCTTCCTTTTTTTTTTGGAGGATAGCATCTTGGTTCTGTTTGGGATAGCACAATCCATGCACTCGTGTAAGTGCTTATAGAGTGCATCTGTGTAAGATTCAGCAGTCATAACTGTATTGTCCATCTGCATGGGTGTCATGAGGTATGCCACTTCTGTCTTAAGAAGCATGAAGTTGGCTTTGGAGAAATTTTTTACCATGATTTGCTTAATGGAGGGTGGGGGTGGGATATGGATATTTAGGGTGATTAGCTTATGGTCGGATCTGACCAACGAGGACTTGACTTCAGGTGTGGAACACCAGTCACTCATGTTGGTAATGACTAGGTCTAGGATATTGCTGCCCCTGGTGGGGGTGTGGATAAGTTGATCCAGGGCACTGGAATTTATGAATTCCAGAAAAGCGCTGAGTGAAGGAGTTGGTACAAGAGTAGTTTTCCCAGTTAATGGTGGGGTAGTTGAAATCGCCCATTATTAGGGTGTTTGGTTGAACCCTAATATTTTCCAGTATATCAAGAAAAGAGGAGTAGGAATCCTGGGGCATGGTGGGGGATCTGTAGCAAGCTACAATTTGGATTGCAGTTTTGCCCAGAGTTAGTAGACTCGGATAACCTCGGATGCATTACACTGAGCAACTAGCCTTGAGGTGCGGATATCCTTAATGAATATGGACACACCTCCGCCTTTGGTGTTCTGGTCCAGGTTAGGTAGCCAAAACGTGTGGTATGAGTTATAGCCTGGTAATGCAGGAGTGCTCTCTGGAGCCTTGAACCACGTCTCAGTCACTGCACAGATATTGATGTTCTCCACTTTAAGGAGTGCCTCGAGGGAGTGCATTTTGAGATTTAGACTTCTAGCATTGAGTAGCATTACCCTCAGTTTTTGCTTGCCTGTTCTTGTTATGGTGGTGAATTTGTCATTTGAACCTTGCCTAAAAAAGGCACTATAGGGGCAGCAAGAGCTTTAGCCAGTATCTGGAATCCCAGGGGTGACAGGTGCAGGCCATCTCTGGCAAAGCATCCTGGTCTGTCGACCATGTCGTCCCAAGCAGACAGGTACTGGATCCTCTTAGAATGACACCAGAAGCTTGGCCAATTGTTGAAGTCAATCATTTTGTTCTTGTACTGCGGTATCATTCTGGGTGATGGCAGGATGCTACTCAGGGCTAGGGTCATACCTGCCTAGGCTACAAGATCGGAAAGCTCTTCCATGTCTCTTTTCATGTAGTCCAGGGAGGTATGTCTCAGGTCATTCACACTAACATGGACAATGACAGATTCATATTTGTACTTGTGGAGTGACCTGACTGCTTGGGTTATGTGGTGGATCCTGGCACCCGACAGGCAGCTGACAGTAACCTTCTCCTTGTTTAGTCTGGTGAGTGAGACATCAGTGTGCCTGACTATAGAGACACCTATGACTAGTGTATTGGGTATGTTGTTTTGCCTTATGGGCTGTGGTTGAGTGGCACACTGAGTCTGTGGGCTATGTGTCATTTGGGTTGTGTTGGGAGGTGGAGGTTGCTTGTGTTTCTGCTTTGGAGGTTTCTGTTGCTTGAGCATATTATTATTGAGAGCCTTGGCAAATGTTTTTGTGTTTCTATCTGTGGATATTGGTGGTGTAGGTTTAGTGGGACTATTTGATGAGTGTGGTGTGGTGCAAGTGTTTACCTTCTCCTCTTGACTGTCAAGTTCAGTCTTGGATGGAGACAGCTTTACCTCCAGTTTGGCTAGATAAGTGCATCTCTCACAGGTTGTGGTGATGAGTGGTAGGAGGAGAGGGTTGTCTGTGTACATGAGGCAATTGCTACATTGCTCCAAGATACCCACATTCATCAGATAGACAGGAGAGAACACTGGGAGCTGACCCTTGGACATGCCTGAATAAAAAACTATTTTCCTGTAGACAAGTGAAGAAAGTGAGTATAAGAGCTGTTTTTCTCTAAGCAAGTGAGGAAAGTAAGTACAAAAACTGTTTTCCTCTAGGTAAAGAGGAAGGTTGAGTGCTGTAGTAATTTGTAACTTATTTATTGCTAACAACAAGTTCTGAACAAGTGCTGAGCACAAATAAGCAAATTCAAGTGCTAAAACTAAGAATCTGCACCTGGATCTTGTGGTAGATAGGCTACCTAGTACTTATCATTCTCATTGATAAGCTAGAATGCTTCCCTCCAACACAGAAAGCCTTTGGGGGGGGGGGGGCTCAGAAGCTTACAAACAGTCCTGGATCTAGCAAATCTGTATCTGGACTAGACTAGTTACAGGAAAGGTGGGAAACGAGCGCAAACGCAGGCTTTTAAACCAGTTAGTTGAAAGATATGGAAAAACTGCCAAACGGCCAATAAACTACAATTTCTGGGCCAGAAACTAATCTTGTGGTAGATAGGCTACCTAGTGCTTACCACTCCCACTGATAAGCCAGAAGGCTTCCCTCCAACAAAAGACTTGGGGGGCTCAGAAGCATACAAATAGTCCCGGATACAGCAAATCTGTATCTGGACTAGACTAGTTATAGGGACGGTGGTAAACAAGAGCAAATGTGGGCTTTTAAACCAGGAAGTTGAAAGAGATGGAGAAACTGCCAAACGGCCAATAAACTACAATAAAAGGAAAAGAAGGACAAAATGGTGGAAAGTCAGCTATAAAATCACTAATGATTGACAGCCCACCAAAATGAAAAACAAAATCCTGCAGAGAAGTATGTGGCTTGGGGATGAAGACTGCTTCAGTGGCCAAGAAACATCTGAGAAAAAAAAATTATTGTTTCATCATTTCAAGCATCTCTTATTCATTCTTTTCCTCCCGTTTCTCTCACCTTCTCCCTGGCTTGCCCCCTCACTTTTCCTCATTATCATGCTTCTCTGTCTCTCTCTTGCTCTCTTTCTCTCTATCTCTCGCTCAGTCCTTTATTTTTACCTTTATGCATTTTCTCATCAGCTTTTGGGTAGAAGGATAAATATCAAAACCTGGAAGTTTTCGTGTACATAAAGCACCTACCACATATGTTTTTCAGAAGTGATGGCACATTAAATGAGCATCATCAATGTGCTTCTGGCTAAAAAACACAGGAAGCAGGAAACCAGATGCTGAAATAGGTTTACTGCAAAAACACTTCAGTGGCATTTCCATAACTGGTGAGCCAACTATGACCTAAACATGGCAACAATACACAGTAAAAACATGTCAAACCTTAAAAATAAATATCTGTGAGACTATGAAATATGGTCAAGTTCAATTTATTACAGGCAAGAAGGAACTAGTGAAGTTACAGTGAATGTCCATACATACACTTAAGTCAGGATAACATACAAGAAAAGGTGAAAAAGTCAGTCCATGCACAAGCTTGTGTTACTCCTTAAAGTGCTACCTATTGCAAGGCCATCTCAGAGTAATTCAAGTCCAGTGGACAGTTTAAGGTGTAATCTGGGGGTGGCACAAAAATCACCAAACACCAAAAGGATAAAAAAATGCATTACAGACACCTGTATATGACAGTGAAAAAAGAAGTGAAATAAGAGTCAAGGAAAAAAAAAATTTATCACGTGCCAAAGTACAGAATTTCCAATTTGTGTGTCTATCATAAAAAAAACACTAGGTTTTACTACCTACACCCTTCATATTTAGCCATCTTTTAGCCCCAGACACAAACATACCTCAAGAACACACCTGGAAATTACTTATTTCAGCTAATAACCATTTATTTGTCAAAGACTACAGTTAATAAGGACTGAAGTCTTACCAGTGGCTTTGTCAACTGTTTTGAACTCGTCAGTCACATACGTTTCCAGCATGCTTCTGCAAAACAGAAAATGAATAACAAAACTTCTAGTGTCTGCACCATAACAACCCAAGAAAAAAGAAATTATGTCTTACCATAACATTCCATCTGTGTTGCTAATCTTCTTTCATTCATCACTGATGGGGTTCGGTTCCGAGCCCTCGAAACCGAATCGGCCTTTTTACCAAGTTCGCACCAGCCAAAAAAACTCTTGAGCTAAGCCTCTACCCAGAATGCCCTTCTCCCTGTTACCTCAGATAGAGTTTGCTACAGAAAAAGAAGTTAAGCCGAGGCCACTTCTGCGCAAATACCCTAGGGCACCACTTAGACCCAAAGCATCCCCCAGGAGCCTTTGGAGGGGGAAGGAGGGTGGGAAGTGATGAATGAAAGAAAATGAACAACACAGATGGAACGTTATGGTAAGACATAACTTCTTTATCTTATGTTGTTAATCTTCTTTCCTTTCATCACTGATGGAACAGAATCCCAAGCTACCCTGAGGTCCATGGGCGGCCCTTATGGAGGAGCATTCCTGAGTACCACTGAACCGAAGACAGCTCTCCCTCTGGAGACCAAGTCCAATTTGTAGTGATTGATAAAGGTATGAGGCTTAGCTCAAGTAGCTGCTGCGTAGATGTCATCCATTGGAAGCCCTGGAATGGAAAGCTACAGATGTTGCCATAGATCTAGTGGAGTGAGCTTTAACTTTTGGCAAAGGTTCATTACTAAGGGAATAGATGAAACGTATACAGTCCCTTAACCAATTTGATAATGTGACCTTGGAACAGCCTCGCCCATTCTGGGCCCAGAAAAGGAGATGAAAAGCTGTTCAGATTTACGGATAGGTTTGGTCCTGTCTAGGTAAAATCTCAATTGTCTATGTATGTCTAAGGAGTGAAGGCAGTACGCTCCTTTACTGGCAAAATTCGGAAAGAACACTGGTAGATCTATGGTCTGGTTTATGGAGAATTCCGAAACAACTTTGAGAAGGAAGGATGGATTCATCCAAAGTGATACTCTGTCTTTATGAAAGACCAGATAGGGCCTATTGATGCACAATGCCTGCTGCTCCGAGACTCTTCTGGTAGAATTGATGTTTGCCAACAACAAGGATTTCCAAGACAAAAACTTTAGGTCACACTTCCCAGCAATTTAAAAGGTTTTTGAGTCAAAGACTGAAGGACTAAAGTGAAGTTCCATGGTTCCACAGGCTGTCTGACAGGAGGCCTGATATGAGAGGTTCCTTTGAGGAAAGGCTTGCATAGGTGTAAAGAAATAAGAGGGGTGCCATCTATACCATTGTAGAAATTGGAAATTGCCACCAGATGCAATCGTATGGTATAGGCAGAGGCTCCATTATAAAAAAAACTTAGCCAAGTATTGAAGCACTGCAGTTACTGGAGCTGAATACAGGTCTAGCGCATTATCCTTGGACCAGATGGAGAACCTTTTCCATTTATCCTGATATAGTCTTCTGGTGGACGGTTTATGAGAGGCCAGAATGATGTTTCAAACAGGCGAGGAGAGATTAGCTTGCCTAGCAACTACTGGAAGTGGTGAAACCAAGCTGTCAGCTTGAGACTGGGCAGATGTGGGTGACTCAACCCTTGGGGGTGAGTAATCAGATCTGGTACAGAGTCCAGAATCCACGGCGGGTATACTAGGTAAGGCTGAAGGAAGGGGAACCACACTTGTCGAGGCCAGAATGGGGCTATGAGAATCACCTTGCATTTCAACCAAAGAGCTTTCTTTAGAAATTGTGAGATCAGGGGGATGGGAGGACAAGCGTAAATAAGTCCTGTGGGCCAATCGTGGATCAGAGCGTCTCTTGGTGACTCCCCCTCCGGGGGAAGTAGGGCGAAATAGCTGCTGAACTTGTTGTTTTATGGGGAAGCGAAAAGATCACAGCAAGGCTGGCCCCAATGGCTGAAGATTTCTGACACCACCTCAGGGTTGAGAGACCACTCGTGAGGCATGAGGATGCACCTGCTCTTTTTGTTTGCAATCATGTTGGAGCTTCCTGGGATATGTGTTGCTATCAGAAGGTGGTTGGAAGCTATCACCCACTGCCAAATTCTCATGGCTTCTCAACATAGGGGGTAGGACTTGATTCCTCCTTGCTTGTTGATATACCAGACCACTGGCATATTGTCTGACTGAATTGCAGTTGCCCCGGAAGGGAGAGCCAAATGGAAGGCCTGCAATGCTAACAGCACAGATCTCAGTCGCAGAACACTGATATGCAGGTGGGCCTCTGAGGTGGATCATGTGCATTGGACAGTCTTTCCCTGGAAATGGCCCCCCCCACCCAATCAGGGAAGCATCTGTGGTCGCAAAGGCTGTGGTCTGAGGGGACTGAAATGGGTGACTCCAAAATCCTACGTCTGGTCTCATCCGCCAAAGGAGGTCCTGTTTGCTGGAGTTGGTTATTCAAATCTGGTAACTGAGGGTGTGATAGTTTGGGAACCACTGACAAAGAAGGAGCCATTGCAGGATCCACATATGTAGCTTTACTAGAGGCACTACTGGGATTGAAGCTGCCATAGAGCCTAGGGCCTGAAGAACTTCCCTTGCTGAGACTTTTGTTTGACAGAGTATCACCCAGAGTTGAAGCCTCAGTCGATGGAGTCTGTGAATTGGGAGTGATACCAGACAGGACTGAGTATTGAGCACTGCTCCAATGAACTCTATTTGTTGTGTAGGAGAAAGGTTTCATTTCTTCAAATGTATCGTTATTCCCAACAATTCTGCCAGAGAGAGAGAGAGTATAATGCAGCGCTGTTACCAGAAGATGCTCAGTGGGGGCAGTGAGAAGCCAGTCGTCCACATATGGAAACACCCGGAACCACTGCCAAGCATTTTGTGAACACTCTGGGGGCTGTAGAGAGACTGAATGGCAGGGCATGGAATTGATAATGAATGTCCCCTAGCCAGAAGTGAAACAGGCTCCTGGAGCATTTGTCCATCTTGATGTGATAATATGCATCCTGGAGATCTATAGAGCACATCCAATCACCTTCTCTTAGAAAGGGAAGAATGGACTGAACTGTGACCATTCAGAATTTGGTTTGGGTGACAGACATGTTTAATCTGCTGAGATCCAAAATGGGTCTCCATTCCCCTGTCTTTTTTGGCACCAAAAAGAATCTAGAGTAAAATCCGGATCCGTGCTGGTCTGATGGGACTGGTTGGATGACTCTTTTTTGAGACAGCTTTATAATCTCTGGAGCTGCTTCTTCCCTTTGACTGGATGGAATGTCGGGAAGTTTTCTTGAAAGATTTGGCTGATAAGAAAGGAGAATGGTATAACCTCTGGTGATGATACTCTGCACCCAACGATCAGAGGTGATAGATTGCCAGGCAGCTTGGTGCAGAGAGAAATGACCCCCAAATGCTTCCAGAGGTAAGCAATCAGGCTGCTCATCAGGAGCGCTGATAAGGCTATCCAGAGAAGGAATCCCTGGAGCCTTGGTTATGAGGACTCCCCCTGCCTTTATAGGGGCATCTTCCAGAATTGTTACCCCCTCTGCCCCTGGGGGGTATCTCCACGTGTGGCATGGAAAGGCCCCTGAGATTTTTTATGCCACATTTTTCCACTCCTCTGATTCCTGGTGAAGGTATGCTGAGGGTTGGAAAACCGTAGGCTTACGGCAGACAGAGTCTTTCTATCTTGCTCGCTCCTGGCTAGCGTGTCCTTCACTTTGGAGCCAAAAAGGGATGAAGCTTCGATGAGAGCATTCAGAAAGGAAGACTTGAAGGGATCCGCGAGGTCACAAATGCACATCCAGGCATGACGCCTCATATAATGTCCGAACCCAGTTTTCTAGCCGCCCCTTCGTTCATATGTGACAGCAACCTCATGGACAAGTTGGATACTGATTCCATGGTTGTGAGCTGCGAGGCCACTTTGTCCCTGACCTAGTCAGACAACTGTACTGCGTCTCAGAGAGTTCGGAGATCAAGTCCCTCTGGTGCCTCGTAAAATGTGCCAAATAATTCGGGTGCCTGATGCATAAACATGCTTCCCAAGTATGTCCACCACCAGGACTCCCTGCTGGGCAGGTGGACAGTGGGACTTTCCTCAGCCAAGTCCTTCTTTGTGGCCGCCGCCACCACCATAGCATCAACTGGTAACCCTTTGGAGCAATACAGGTTCTCCTCGGGAGGGGAAAGAATTTTGTCTGGTCTTTGAGGGATCGCCTCAATGGAATCAGGGTTATTCCAAGCATGCTGCATGAAGAGCTGGACAAGCTTGTCGGCAAGCGGGGTCACCCAAGAGGTAGAAGGCTGGGTATGAAAAGCCAGAAGGAACATGGACTCCTCAGACAAAGGGTTGGAAGGCTTCCAGTCACCTCTCTGCTTTAACATTTCCAGGATATCTCTGAAAGAGACATCATCAGGAGGTGACCGCGGGGACCCTTCACCATCATTGTAGTCCGTATCTTCCATTAAGGACTCCCCGGGTGAGTCCATGTGCTTCCTCTTGAACATCTTCTTTCGAGGGGGCTCTTTAGTGAGAATCTCTGAGGAGGACTTGGAAGAGCGGGTACCCTGAACAGGGGTGTCCTACGGCTTCTCTGCCCGGTGTCCCGCCGGGGTGGTCTGTGACAGCTGTAGCTCAGGGAGTGAAAACTGGGGTTCCAACATAAAGGAGTGCTGCCAGAAGCAAGAACCCCCTCCACTGCCCGGAAGGCAGGTCCACCCAAAGAGGGATGGGTGCCCGCAACCGAGAAAGACAACCTCGGGACTGGGGTCACACCCCGATCCAACGAACCAGCCCCCACATGTGGAGCCTCATGCAGGATCGGCACAGACGAGGTTATCAGCGCCGAGGATGGAACCCAGGAGAAAGACGGCTCCATACCCTGAGCCAAAGCGCCCATCCCCCAATCCCCAGATTGAGGAAGGACCGGTTCAGCAGGAACTGAAAACCAAAGGGACAAACTCGGAGCTGGCGTGAAATGCACTGCAGGTGACGAGGTGATGGGTTCCAAGAAGGATGTCAGAGCAGAAGGCTTCAGAATTGAGATGGTCGAAGGAGGAGTGTAAGATGGAGTCCATGGATAAGTCAACCCAAGTCCCCCAGGTGGATGGGTCTTAGAAAGTGTGGGGATCCCCCTGCCTAACAACAGCTGGTCCACAAGACGCACCACGTCATGTTCCGACAGGCTCCTGATGGATCTAGTGGATTCTCTGGATGGGAAGTCAGGGCGGTCAATGAAAGGGCTATATGCTTGGCCCTGAAACGGATCTACAGAAGGGGAGTATCGGGCTCGTAGTGCAAGGTCTGCTGGCACTGAAGTCTCTAGTTTCGAGACCGGAAGTAAAGGGGTCAAATCCAGCAACGTTGGTACAGCGCTCGGTGCTGAAGTGGCACTCGGAGCTGAAATGGTCAGTTCCAAAATGGTAACTAATGAAGTAGTCGAAGGTGTGCCCTGAGCTGAAGTGGCCACAGGTGCTGAAGTTGAAATAGGAGTAGTAAGGCTATAATTGGTGCCGGAGGCAGGACCAGTGCTGAAACTGGTGCCGGTATCAAAGGTTTCGAAGACTGAGCTGTAGAGGCAGATTTATGCTACGACGATAACTTTGGGACCTTTGATTTCCCAGGCTTGCTCTGATCACCTGATGGTGAAGAAGGAACAGAGTGGGATCTCTTTTTGTCCTTAGTAAGGACGGGTTGAGACCTCCATCACAGAAATGGCCTCTGAGAAGGGAGACTTGAGTAACCCTTTCAGGATCAGTTTGTTTTTGCACTCATTAAGAGTGTGTTGACTGAAACTCTGACAAATGCCACACGGGGGCTGCACCGAAAGATGGGACACTCCCAAACAGTATACACAGTCATCATGAGAATCACTATTAAGTAAAGTACAGTTTTGTACCTAACATAAATGTAGATGTTCGAGTGTTCGCCCTGCTGCAGTCATCACACTTGGGTTATCCTGCCATCAGGCGGTCCCGCAGTCGGCCCGAATTCCAAAGTCTTGGTCTGGCGTCGGTTGCTGTCGCTTCTTCCCTGACGTCAGTGCGCCAGGGGTATATAAGAGGCATCCGATGCCATTTTCTTCAGTTTTTCTTGCCCCAGATGTCAGGTGCCCCCAATAGGTAGGCAAAATATATATATCTATATATATATATATATATATATATATATATCTATATATATATATATATATATATATATATATATATATATATATATATATATATATACATACACACACATATAGCTATATACAAATAAAACAAAACCCTTAGGCACAAGCAAATACACCACAGAGGTAGTATAGGATAGAGTGGTAGAGATAAGTTCAGCTAGTTCAGAGGGGATGGAGGGAGGGAGGGTAACCTGGACGGCAGCAGGGTGAACACTCAAACATCTACATTTATGGTAGGTACAAAACTGTACTATGTTCATCGTGTTACCCTGCTGCAGTCATCACAATTGGGTTGAATCCCAAAGCTAAGGATGGGAGGTGGAGTCAGACAGGGTTAAAAGAAGCTAGTAAGCCCTGCAAAACTGCAGTGGCAAAACCAGCTCTAGTCTTCGAGTATAGAGGTAAGTGATAGTGTTTGGTGAAGGTGTGCACTGAACTCCAAGTAGCAGCTTCCAGAATATCCTTGGTTGGCACTCCCCTGAGAAAGGCTGCTGATGTAGCTGTAGCCCTGGTGGAGTGGGACCTAATGTTAGCAGATACTGGTTTCCCATGATGTATGTTTTGAGATAGCTTTTCCTTGTGATCCTGTAGCATAGGCTACAAAAAGCTGGTCAGTTTTTCTGAAAGCCTTAGTTTTATCCAAGTAGTAATGTAATTGCCTGTGAATGTCCAAAGAGTGCAGGAGTCTTTCTCCTTTGTTCTGGGGATTTGGGAAGAAGGTGGGCAAGTGAATGGTTTGGTTTAGGGCCACACTGTATACCACCTTTGGCATAAAGGAAGGATTAGTTCGTAGAGAGACTCTGTCTTGATGAAAAATGATGAAAGGTTCCACTGCCATTAGTGCCTGTAGCTCTGAGACTCTTCTAGCTGAGGTTATTGCTAGTAGTAGGGCAGTTTTCCATGAAAGAAATTTTAAGTCAGCTGAAAAAGCTGGTTCAAAGGGCGGCAGTGTAAGCTTTTCCAGAACAAAGTTGAGATCCCAAGTAGGTGTTGGAGCTTTCCTTGGCGGTCTTAAGTTCTTAGCCCCTCTGAGGAACTGTCTTCGGAGTGGATGTGAGAATAAATGAGGATCCGTGCTGTAATGAGCTGAAATTGCTGAGGCGTGGATCTTAATAGATGAAAAGGAAAGCCCTTTGTGCAACATCTCGGTTAAGTATTGTAGAATCTGAAGGATGTTTGGATCAAGGGGGTTTAGGCCTTTAGCCTGGTTCCAGGTGGAAAATCTTTTCCATTTGTCTGAATAGGTTTTCCTGGTGCTGGTCCTCCTGGCCTCCAGAATGACATCCATAACAGCTTTGGATAAAGGTGTTGGCTGGTTGTTTAGGTAATCTGCCATGCAGCCAGGTTTAAAGTCTTGAACTGGCTATGTAGAATCTGATGGTCTCGATGGGTGAGCAGGTGAGGAATTTGTGGCAAAATCCATGGTGGGCCGTGGGCCATGTTCCTTAAAATTGGGTACCAATGCTGGCATGGCCAGTCTGGTGCAACGAGTATCATTTGTGGCCTCTCTAATCTGACTTTCAGCAGTATCTTTGCTAGAAGAGGTAGTGGAGGGAAGGCATACACTGTTAATGTTTTCCAACTGAATGAGAGGGCGTCCACTTTCCAAGCTAGTGGATGGAAGGTCCTTGTGCAAAATTTTTGAAGTTGGTGGTTGTGGAGGCTTGCAAACAGATCTATGTCTGGGCGTCCCCATTTTTGAGCTATCATTGCAAATACTTGTGGATCTAGTTTCCATTCGTGTGGATCCATGATGTTTCTGCTTAGGTCGTCTGCCAATGTGTTTTTCTTTCCTGGCAGGAATTGTGCTTGTAACTGAACATGGTAAGACAGTGCAGTGTTTCACAAGGTCATTGCTTGCCTGCATAGAGGGCAGGAATGTGTGCCCCCTTGCTTGTTTATGTACCACATGACTGTGGTATTGTCCGTCTTTATTATTAGTTGCTGCTTGTCTGGCGTGAGATAAGCCATCTGGGCCGTTGTATTCAAGCTGGCACCCAGGAATATTATGTTTTGTGAGGGCACTAGTTTTGATTTCTTTTCGTTTACTGTGTACCCTAGGCAACTTAGAAGGTGTTTGACAAATGCCAGATGCTTTAAAAGAATGTCCTTGCTTTCTGCTTGAATAAGGCAGTCATCCAGGTATGGGTATATTTGAATTCCTCTTTGTCTGCAGTATGCAATTACTGGTGCCAGGCATTTTGTGAAGACTCTGGGCGCAGTAGATAAGCCAAAGGGCAGTGCAGAGAATTGATAATGCGTTGAACCTGCAATGAAGCAGCGGTATCTTCTGCAATTTTGTCTGATAGGGACATGCAGGTATGTCTCCTTGAGGTCCAAAGTGACTAGCCAAGCATTCTTGCCCAGCATGGGAAGAAGCTGCTGTAGTGTTAGCATCTTGAGCTTTGGTACTTGCAGATAGGTGTTCAGAATTGAAAGATCCAGAATGGGTCTCCATGCTTTGTCCTTGTTTGGGACTAGGAAGAGTCTTGAGTAAAATCCTTGTCCTTGCTCCTGAGTAGGTACCTGTTGAATGGCTCTCATGTTCATGAGAGTTGTAATTTGTTTTTGTGCCTCTGCCCATTGATTTGGTGGCAGGTTTGGCATTCCTTTGATCCTTGGTAAGGTATAAAAGTGGAATCTGTATCCTTGAGAGACAGTGTTTAGAACCCATTTGTCTTTTGTGATGATGTGCCAGTTGTCTGCAAAAAATGATAGTTTTCCTCCCAAGGGAGTTGCCAGGAGAGATTTGTTTGGTAGTTTGAGGATAGAGTCATTGTGTTTGTCTTCTGCTAGCTTGGGGCCTATCTTCTCCTCCTTTCTGGGTAGCAGAACCCCATTGGCAAGGTTTGTAAGGGCCCTGTAACTTGACCTCTGCCCCTTGGGTGTCTGTATTTGCCCCTCTGTGATCTGTCTGAAGCTGGAAAGGACCAGTTTTTTGTTGGCCAATTTCTGCTGAAATGAGGGGGTTGTACCTGCAAAAAATCCTTGACCGTTTGCATAGACTTTGCCTTATCCTCCATTTTCTTTAAAACCTCTTCTGCTTTGACACCAAATAATACATCCTGCTGTAAAGGTGCATCCAATAATTTTGCTTTAACATGGACAGGGAGGGTTTGTTCTTTTAATCAAGCATGTCTACGTATGACAGAGCCAGTAACAGCTGCTCTACAAGAAGCTTCAAATGAATCAAATCCGCACTGTAAAGTATGTTTGCCCACCTGTTCAGCTATATGCAACAGATCCTGCATTTCCTTGAATTCAGGCAGTTGTGAATGTGTGCTCATTTTTTGTTTTAACTGAGACATTAGGAATTGTTGATATTTCAACATGTGAAACTGGCAATTTAATGCTCTCATAGCTAGAGTAGCTGAGGTGTATATTTTCTTTCCCCATCTATCTAGGGCTCTGGAATCCCTTTCAGAGGGCACAGGATTTTTAGCCATAGAAGCTTTGGCTCCCTTAGGACCCTGGGAAATTGTTTCTGGGTCAGCTACAGGGCTTTTATAAAGGGATTTGTGTGAGTCAGGTACTCTGTAGTATCTGTCTGGTTTGGCTGGAGCAGGAGGAAGAGAGTCTGGATTTAAACTAGACTCCAAGTAAACATCATCCACAATATCTAGAACAGGAGGGATAGCAAGAGGCCTGTGCTGGGGTAGTAAAAGGAACTCTCGGAGCCTTTTCTTAGAATCTGAGTAATCCTGGCCTTCCCAGAGGAAATGTTCCCTCATGGTATGTAAAGTTTCCCCAAAGGAGTAGTCTTCAGGGGGAGATGCTGAGGGAATAGAGTCTTCAGCATCAGAATCTTCATAAGGTGGAAAAGTGTAATCCTGTTCCTCAGAAGAATCTGAGGAGAGAGAAACCTGATCAGAGGATGCATAATCATCCTCTTGTCTTGGTCTTTTATCAGGAGGGGGATGGGAACCCCCTGATAAGGGTAATCAAATCTTCAGCCATCTTAAGCATCTGTTTCTTAGGCATGGGGCCTTGAACTGTAGACTGATGTACAGTTTTCTTTGGTTTTAAAGGAGTTTTAAGTTTAGCATAAGATTTAATGGTGAGTGTAGTCGGTCTGAAGACACCTTCTGCAACCGAAGGTGTTTCCGTTGTACCGGTGTCTAGTTATGCTCCAGTGTCGGTAGATGGCTGCGTCGGCCTAGTAGACTCTGCTTGGGAATCCGCAGCTGTCTGGGGTTCTAGTTCTGCAGTCGACAGGGGCTGCGTAGGCGCCTCACTGAAAACTGGAGAACCGGCGACAGGCCCAGCTGAGGCCTCGGTGTCTGGCTTATTCCTAGGCTGCCTGTCCTTATCCTTGCGTTTTTTATGAATGGCGGTCGTCGGCTGCTCCAACGGCATGATATAATTAAATTTCCTACCAAAGTAATGCCGTGTGAAGTCAAAATGGCGTTTGATAGTTTGTTTATTAAACCTAGCACAAAACCGGCAACCTGTGATGCCGTGGTCTGGGCCTAGGCAAGGAATACAATAGGAACGGAAGTCCTTATGAGGTATTTGCTTCCCACAAGAAATGCAATTGTTAACTTTTTCTGACATCGGACTGAGGCAAGAAAATGTTCCCCACCGGGGTACTTAGCTTTATTGAAGACTTTGGACTGAAATTCAAATCAAAAATCTCAGGTGTCGGCCGACCGGCACTTGCGAACTGTTCTGCTTCGGGCACCGCGCGACAAGAAAGACTGGAGAAAATGGCGTTGGATGCCTCTTATATACCCCTGGCGCACTGACGTCAGGGAAGAAGCGACAGCAACCGAAGCCGGACCAAGACTTTGGAATTCAGGCCGACTGCGGGACCGCCTGACGGCAGGATAACCCAAGTGTGATGACTGCAGCAAGGTAACACGATGAACATCTTGCCATTACCTGAAGCACAATGCTTAAAACCTGAAGTACCCTTCTTATCTGACATCTTGATAGAAAGACACCACAGGCCAACTGTATAATCCAACTAGAACAAAGTCAAACACCGTTCAAAGAAGTCACAAATATAGCAACACACTGATATGTAGAGAAGAAAGGAAAACACCTTTCTAAGAGTCAAAGCTAATAGGTTAGACAGGAAAGACAATACCAACTATGGTATTGAAGAAATACCAAAAGGGTAAGGTAGGAAAGGCCGTACCAGCAATGGTACTTGAAAGTTTACCAACAGTAACAATGGGTAGAGCAGGGAGGAAAAGACAAGGTTAGACAGAAGAAAAGACACTGGAAATATTAATTGCTTAATAAAATATGAAGGTATTAGAAGATTTCCACACAAATATCGAATAAAGTTCCACTTAGCTGAGAGCTCGGCTGAAACGTGGCTTTAAGGTTGCACAGCAAATGAGATCTGTGGTAACAGGGAAAAAGGCATTCTGGGTAGAGAATTAGCTCAAGAGTTTTTTTGGCTGGCATGAGCTTGGTAAAAAGGACAACTCTGTTCCGAGGGCTAGGAACCGAACCCCATCAGTGATGAATGGAAAGAAGATTAACATCAGATTACTAATTTATAAGCAATGTCTAAACTGCAAAGAAATTTTCCCCACTACTTTTGCGAACTGAACAGAAACAAAAAATAAACTGCAATCACAGATGAAGTGCATGGACCAGGACAGGTCTGAAACTGTTATTTTCTGGCTCCACACCTGCTGAAATAAGTTATCATATTTTCTGCATTCTGAATTAGGATACATGTTTATATTAAAATATGAACTGAAATTACAAAATAAATTGATAATTGTAATACGAAATAGTTTAGCTTTGACTGTATTAAAGGTTTGTCACTATGACAGAAGCAAGTAATGCCATGATGCTGCAAGATACCTTTGATAATTTTACTTATAAGTGCATCACAAAAGCAGTCACTGACACAGCTGAGAGATGTATCTATACTACGAATTTGGAATCAATTCTCTCACATAAACTGATATCAAACAGGTTGGCAAGCACACACACTTCACCTCTTGCACATAAGCTCACAACACATACACCCACATACACAGAGGTAACTCTAGAAGCCTACCTCAATATCAGAGACATCCCTAGTGGAAACCTACTGCACAAACTGCAGACCCAACCAAATCCACTATGCATAATACGACTCCATAGTGAGACACACAGATGTCCCCCTCACCAGGCTGGACAAGGAGAAGGTCACGGTCAGCTGTATGTCAGGTGCCAGAATCTGTCAAATCACACATGCACTCAAGTCTCTCAACAAGTACCGTTATGACTGTCATAGTCCATGTTGGAGTGAATAACTTGAGACATATCTCCCTTGACTATATAAACAGAGACACGACTGAGCTCTCAGATTCTGTGTCCCAGGCAGGTATGCCCCTAGCCCTAAGCAGCAGTCTACCTTCACCCAAGATGACGCATTAATATAAACAAAAAATGATTGACTTCAACAATTGGCTTAACTTCTGGTGTCAGTCCAGGGGATCCAGTATCTGTCAGCCTGGGAAGATATGATCGACAGACCACACTGCTTTGCCAGAGATGGTCTTCACCTGTCGCCTCTTGACTTTCGGTCACTGGAAAAGGTACTTGCCTCCCTCATAGTGCCTTTTTTTAGGCAATGTCATAACAACAAAATTCCCGCTGTAAAAAAATCCACTAGAGCAAACTCAAGGTTATGCTGCTTAATGCTAAGAGTCTAAATTGTAAACTGTATCACTGGAATGACTTCTTACATTAGAAGATGCAGATGTCTGTGCAGTCACAGAGACATGGTTCAAGGGTACAGAGAGCACCCCTGCCATGCAAGGCAACAATGCCTTCCACATGTTCAGACCTCAAAACGAGCATGAAAGAACCAAAGGCAGAGATGTATCCATCTTCATTAAAGACAAATACACCTCAAGAGTGGTCAAACAGTACAACTCCCTACAGCTATTCCAAGTCCAACTAACTGTAAGTAAACCCCCCCTTCCATATCACTGTTAGCTACAGGTCTGCCAACATGAACCATGAGAACCACTCTGCTACCTGGAACTATTACAGTCACTCACTATACAGCCAAACACCTTGGTCATGGGTGATTTCAACTATCCTTCAATGGATTGGGAGCCATATATAGGCACAATCACGCTTACACTAAGGCTCCTGGACTTCGTTAATCCAAGTGCTCTGGAAAAGATAGTCTACACCCCCATAAGGGTCTAGAATGTCCCAGACTTAGTACTCACCAACATAGGGGGTTCTCTACACTACCCCCTGCATGTTACCCTCCTTGGTAAAGTATGATTATAAATCAGTCTCATTCTAAGTAACGATCATACCTGACCCCCACTAAGAGCAAAAAGTATGAAAACTTTCTCCAAAGGAAACTATAGCCTCTTAAGCAATGACAAATAGTTTCAACCTCCTTGCTACCACTGTCAACAATGACTCCTATACAAAGGTGTATACAAACGCCCTTTATAAACACCTATGTATAATCTGGGCTGTATCTGAATGGATCAAAACAAGGTCCTCACAAAAAAAAAAAAAAAATTCACCCTGGTGGGCATCAAGCATAAATAGATTATACAACAGGAATAAACTAATGTCGCAGAACAAGAGGGAACTGACACAGCAGAGGAAGGACACCCTCCACAGCTTGAACAAGTAAATTAGATATCTAGTAAAGTCCTCTAAAGCCAATTATGAAGCCAAACGAGCATCCCTAGCTAAGGATAATCACAAGGCATTCTTTAGCTATGTCAGAAATCTAAAAGGGAAGGCCCAGCTTTGTATCGAACTAGTAGTGCATGGTACCACTCATACTGACACTGAGGATATCACCAACCTGCTAGCAGACAGATTTGGTGCAAACTTCACCCTCCTATCCCCACCAGACATACCCCAAAGCATACATGTCATCAGTCCTCTACCTAGTATCTGCAAAGAGTAGGTCATAACCACAGTCTCCCATGGCCAAAAACACAGCCTCTAAGGGAACGGACAACATCCCAGATTGCTTACTAAATGGTCTAAAACAGGACCTAGTACAACCAGTTGGCACCCTCTTCAACCACAGTTTTCTTTGTCCTAGCAGAGTGGAAAACAGCAACAGTAATTCCCTTGCACAAAGGGGGTCAATCAACCGACCCTGTGAACTATAGACCCATAAGCCTAACCAGTTATCTGCAAGGCCATGGAGAGAATCATCATGGACCTTAACAAAAAAACGCATAGGCGACCTTCAAACTCTTGACCCAACCAAATTTGGCTTTAAGAGTAGATTATGGAAGGCCTTCTATGTTGCACATCTCATAAACAAGGGCATCACATCCAGAGCTGAGGATGTTATAACTCCCCTGTGCTCATGTCTCATCAGACCACTAATAGAGTATAACACTCCCTTCTGTATGTACCTCACCAGACACCTGCAACATTTGGAGACACCTCGGAGGTTTCTCACCAAGAAAATTCAGGGCCTTCAACACATTACCTACATGGACAGACTGAAGGCCCTGTCACTGAACTCTCTTATAGGCTGCTGAGAGGTGACTTGTGTCTGGCCTACAGTGCAGTTTCATATCCTGCCCTAATGGAAATGCTGCACATCCGCAAGTCAAATGGGACAAGATTCACTCACTCTAGAGATCTTAACCTAGCCTGTGATATTAACAGGACATGGTGCAGAGAAATATTTGTCTCCCAGAGATTGCCACTCCTCTGGAACAAACTCCCAATTCACATAAAACAGAGCTCCTCAATGACCATATTTAAACGTAACTTAGAAAACTGGATGGGAGACAATAAATTTACCTCAGGGGTGTCACCTATGTCCGTCTTGGATAAGGGCAGTCGGTGCTGATCATAAACTCGCACTGCAAATATAGACCATACAACTTCATCAATAAGGGAACAAGGGTATAACATGGCTAGGCTCATAAAGGCCCTAAGGCCAATAGCCTAGTAACCTCCTTATAAACCTATGACTATATTCAACATGTGACTGACGTGGTAAAGAAAATATGACTAAATGAAGAACAGACCCTCCTCCTCAAATAACAAAATGATATTAGGAAATGGTTAGAGTTTATATTACTTGTGAAAATCCACATCAAGTAATCAGAAGCAAATCTGACACAGTGGGTGACTTACTATACGAAAATGGGTAATACCTTTTTGCTAGAGAAATGTAAGCAAAGTACATTTGTGTGCCATAACAGTAGATGTCCAAATAAATCACTGCTGCAAGTAGTATTAACTGTACGGGTTATGTCCTGCCATGGATATAGCAGCTGGACAGTCTTCTAAAGGGCATACTGTGGTAAGCCTGCGGACGAAAAGGTCATGGGCAATATTACTGCAGCAAAGTCTGCTCACAGTTGCAGGCAAATGTCATGCAAGAAGGCCATTTCAGCTTTTCTTGCAGTAGCAGGATAGCTATCATGTTGTGTTGTCAAGTCCTTTCTCCAAGGGTATATTTAAAATAAAACATACACAGTATACCACAAAGGTCTGTCAGTTTAAGACCTTAAACTGACCACTGAACATGAATTACTCTGAGATAGTCTTGTAGCAGGAAGCACTTTAAGGGGTAATAAAAGTTGGTGCATGGACTGTGTCAGTTCCTGCAGAAACAGGAAAGCAAATTTTGTGTTACTGCCCTTTCCTCTAGACTGTCCCTGATTTTACCAAATGCCTGATTTTTTTCCTCAAAAGTTGTGTCCTGTCCCTAACAATGGTTTCAACTCTTGATAGTTTTAGCTGTCTGGTAAATAACTAAGAACTTCAGTAAATCAATAATGTCAAGTATTAGAGTGTGATTCTCATATTGGTCACCAAATGCACACTGATACAAAACCTGTGCGTTCATTTAATTTTTGTGTGTCTTAGAGCAATACATGAAAACTGTTCCTGACTATGATCCTTTGCCTCCAATGCCACAACATTTTTGGATTTAACCTGAATGTTCCAATTTCAGGCATCCTTCCTCCAAAGGGTGCAGTAATACAGCATATACAGTAGGTCACAGAGGTCTACTGAGTTGTAATTGTACTGCTTTACAGAGGAAATAATAGATCTCCATGGCATACTGTATGTTTTATTTTAACTATACCCTTGGAAAAAGTACCTGACACACAAAATGACAGCAGTCCTGTTTCTGCAAGAAAGGCTGAAATAGCCTTCTTGCATTGACATCTGTGAGCAGCTGCAACCAGAATGCACTGCTGTACTGCTGCCCATGATCTTTTGGTTTATGGGCTTACCACAATATTTCCACTGAAACATCTTATTCATAGGTTCATAGATTAGTATTAAGCTAACTGCCCTTGCGAGCCATTTTAAGCCTAGCCCATTATCCCTTGTGAGACTCAAACCCTGCACCTTGCATTTGCAAGGCAAACACCTTAACCATTAGGCCACCCTCCCAACACCCTTGAAATAGTTTCAAAAAAATCACAATTCTTCCATAGGAGACTCAAAGGAAACACTTTTCTAACAGACAAAATCAGATACTTGGACAGAAAAATCAGAAGATGCCCTTTCCCAATGGGCAGAAAAATCAGAAGATGCCCTTTCCCAATCCTTTTCCTCAGCATCAGACAGGAAATCGTCTGAAACTAAAGGGAAAACAGTCTGAGGAAGATAAATGTTTAACTTTTTATCTCTTTTTTTCTAGGGGCACCCTTAAAAGAAGGGCCAACTCATGGATATAACTTCATCTTGGGGACCAAGTCTCCTAGTCAGGCTATGCTACCTCCTCCAACAACAATACAAATGGCTCTTCCATACTAGGAAAGGGTACCTAAACATCAGCAGCAGCAGAGGATTCAACTGTACCCTAGTATATGGTGGTTGACAAGACTAAACCAGAGGCATCCAGAAAAAAAAGTGAATGGGCTGAGGAACCAGTAACGGTCACAGCAGAGTCATCCACCAGTGACTGAGGCACTGACCAAGCCTACTGTGTTGGCAAGGGCTCCTTGCAAGTTTTCTTTTTCTTGCCTCTGAAGGTAGTGCCATACATCCAGTATGCTGTTCCATGATTCTGCCGAAAATGGAGTTCGATTCCCAGTTAAAGCTAGAGCAAATTTGTGACAGCCAAGTTTTCAACAGTACTGTTCCCAAGCAAAAAAAAAAAAATGAACTCAATAAAACACAGGAAGTCCCATAAAATAAACACAAGTTTTTCCACAAAAAGTGCTTAAAGTAAGCACAGACAGTAAACGTTAAAAGTAGAGGTTAAACAGTCTGTCAGACTAGCCAGTCTCACAACAGTTTCCTAAAACACACTAAACTTAATAAAATTTAGTCTCTCACAAAAATTGGCACATTTTATTCTTAAAATAATAGACTGTGGAAGATTTTTCTACAGAGGGAACTTGTCTCCTCAGCAATGGAAGACCAAAAGCCAACAGTCAATCCTCTGAAGCTTGTAAAGGGGCACTTTCTAAGGGTGGCAAGAAAGTACTGAAGCTTTAGGCACCCAAATTGCTTGTTTTTCCACCTAGGAGCTCATGCAACCAGTAGCCAGAGTGTATGTGGAAGGAACCAAAGGCTTTGGAAGAGTGGCTGGCTGACAGAGATGAAGGTACAGAAGGTTCCCAGAGGATCTCTACATATAACAGGCACAACTTCTTCTTCTTTCAGCTTTTCCCAGTTAGGGGTCGCCACAGCGGATCACCTGTCCGCTCATGATTGGCAGTGGAGTTTTACAGTGTCGAGTTGCCAGCTCGGCGCCCAACCTTCAACAGAAGGCACACATATGCACACACTCACATCTAGGGCCAATGTAGGGTGTCCAATCCACCTACAGCATGTCTTTGGGATGTGGGAGGAAACCGGAGCACACGGAGGAAACCCACGCGACCATAGGGAGGACATGCAGACTCCGCACAGAAGGCACCCCAGCCGAGGATCGAAATAAATAAACAAATAAAATTCTGGCCACCTTTCCCAACAGAAAGTGACAGTGAGACTACAGAACCAAAGGTAAGTATATAATAAAATAAAATAAAATAAAATAAATAAATAAAACTGAGGATCAGTATAGCATGCACAAATGGAGAAGGGCTGACACTGACATTAGGATGAATGCACAATGCATACATCAGTAAAATGTAAGGTGCAAGTCTATAAATAGGACAACTGCCAATGTGTGAACGGAATAAATTAATCTAATTCACTTTGTATCAATATGGCACAGTTTTAAGTATGCCCTTGGAGCAACAAACACTTTCTCTTGGACGAAGACAGAAAGAAATATAACACATAAGGCAGTCTTCAAGAAACAAGATTGAGAAAGCAAAGCAAATGGATTTGTTCATGGTCAGCAAGAAAAGAAGAGTTAGTACACTGCTGAAATGTAGCAGCAAACTCGAGGCACAGCTATTTATCTTTTGTTGATCAGTGTTAGCCCCACTAGTTTAGCAGCCTCTTTTGAGGGAAGACCTGAGGTGGTACTTAATGACTGGGGAAAATTTGGCCAGGACATTGAGGAACTTGCACCCTACTCTTTTCAACAAGTGCCATGGGGTCTTTTACATTCCCCTGAACTACCACCAACTTAAGCAGATGGGATCTCAGTTTAACATATAATCTGAAGTATGGCATATTCAAGAGTGCAATAGTCCCTAATGTTGCTCTGCAGTGTCAGCAATTTGAAAATGTATCCAATTATCTGGGACAAGAAAAGAACCTACAGCCTTCTGACCTATCGGGATCAAAGGCAAGTTGAGCTACCAGTTGAGCCACTTGGCACTCTGATCAAGAACTTCTCAATGCTGAATGATGCCTTACACTAGAGCTGATCTCCACCAACAGAAGTTAAGAAGTGTGGTCAATAAAATGAAAATGTAAGTGAAAACTGACAAGCGAAATTTAAGACAAAAGTCCTTCAGTGCCTTTAAACGATGTTAAACTATGTTAAAGGATGTTTATGGATAGTGGGCAATATAATCTGATGGAGGTTGAGCAGTATATTATTTATTGACTTGATCTGATTCATTTTTAACATTTCTGCCTGCGGTGGCATTGTGAAGGGCCCTTTTGTCCCAGTTTATCATCTGTCATGGTGGGGCATAATACAGTAAAATGAATAGCAAAAACATAAGACCATGAATGCAAATTAATCAGATAGATGATATACTCACTATCTCATAATAAGATTAATACTGAACATCTTTTTCATAATCCTGCATGGACTGATCAGAATTTTGCATTTAAGCTATGAAATATACGACACTTTTGTATTTCTTACAAAGCTGCAGTATGCCAATGTTGTGACCTTTTCAACCCAAAGCCTGTTTATCAAGACTGTTTCAAAAAAGGAATTTGCTGTACTTCACAGTGGCCTGTTAAAGCAGACTCTTTTGAATTGGGAAAGTTACAATGTTTAAAAAGAGTACTGAAGATAAATAGATGTCACAACCTCTTGTTTATATGCCAGGAAACTATTTTTGATAAATGTAATAAACTTTCCAAAAAAAAAATTTCAATTCATCTATCTTTATGTGTCTACAAATATGACTTGTTTACTGCACTGAGGAGAGTTTTTTTATTAACTGACCATCCTTCAGCACTCCAGTTTGATTACCATTCCCTGAGTGATTGATATGATTCAAAGACGGCCTTGGAGAAGCACAGCTGCTTAATTTCACTACAGGACCCTACTGACCAGAAGTGGTTAGCTTAGTGCTTTTGTCAGATGCACACTTTTCATCTTCCTCTTTTTTCTCCACAAATACAAACACAGGCGATCATTTCATTCCTGTGTAAGGACAGTAAGGTCCGTCAATGCAGTGACCAAGACAATTACGCTGATGATGCTTGTAAGAAACTGATTTTTTTATTAAACTACTTTTAGCTGTGATTTGTTGTGCTATCTCATCCTTCCATTTTTTAATTTTGGTTTTCTACCTACCCTCAGAATTAAGAACATTCAACAGCTGACAAAGAGAGCAGGGTTCTGAGGGACACAGGAATGAAATGATCCCCTGTGTTTGTATTTGTGGAGAAGACAAGAGCACTAAGCTAACCACTTCTGGTCAGTGGGGTCCTGTAGTAAAATTAAGCAGAATGTCCCAACCCCTTTAACTCATCCAGAATACTGATAATGTAGACCTAGATGCAGCGATAACAGCCCTAGCAAATTCAGAATTAGACAAACAGGCAAGAAAGGTTAACGCTGGGGCTGGTGCAACCAGATGTGTGTTTTGACAGCACTACTGTACTTCGATCATAAAGGCAACAAGCTCACACAGCAAGTTAATGAACTACAAGAAAAATGTAGAGAGTGTTTGGATCAATACTGTCTAGACACAGTCGCCTTAGAAAAGATAAGGCAAATTATTGAAGAAGCAGAAAACAGAATAGTTTTGTTATTAGCAAGAATGATTCAACAGCAAAGTCAGAGAAAATTAAGAAAAGCTCCTTCATGGGCTATAGTTAATGCACACTGGTGTGTAGACAGATTTTGATCCAGCCATATGGCATGGTAAGTACAGTTGTGTAAGAACATAGCATAACAGTAGATGTCCTACTGATCACTGTTGCAGTATTCCTGCCATATGGGTTGGCACTGCTGACATCCAGCTGGGGTACCAATGCTTTACCTTCCCGAGGTCATGTCAGATGCATAACCTCAAACAAACGAGTGCAAAACAAAAACTGAATGAAATATGTAAGGAGAAAATACCACTTTGGACACAGAAATAAATATAAAGTTAGCGCTTTCGTTTATAAAATATATAAACTTCTTCAGACAAAAGTATACAGGAAATAACCCATTTAAATAAGCATTCAAGAAGTGACATCATTTCCCATTCAAAGAAAAAAGTCACAATAAAAGTCCCATTAAACATCAAAATAAAATATAAATAAAATATTCTAACTTCTATATATATTTTATGCATATATTTGTAGTGTTTAGGATTTTATTTAAAGTTTTGTTCAATGGGTCTATTGTGTAGTTGGATATCTTATTTTGAGTCATGTCTTTTATTTTTATGTTTAATGGGACTTTTATTGTGACTTTTTTCTTTGAATGGGAAATTATGTCACTTCTTGAATGCTTATTTAAATGGTTTATTTCCTGTAGACTTTTGTCTGAAGAAGTTTATATATTTTATAAACGAAAGCGCTAACTTTATATTTATTTCTGTGTCCAGAGTGGTATTTTCTCCTTACATAGATGCATAACCTCAGTTCATAAACACGGGGGAATACAGATGAATGTACGAGCTTGGATCCTCAGACTATCTCCAAGTTAGTGGCTTGAAGACTACTGAGAGATGGAGACAGGTCATCTCGGAGGGGTGTAGCTTGAATCTTCTTGGGCTAGGCTTATATAGGCTCCAGGGCCATTAGCCTAGTACACACCTATGAACCTATAAGTAAGCAAACTCCTTTGTTTCTATGCAGAGGAGAGGTTAAAGCACACAGGAAGAAGAAAAGCAAGCTTGAAGTAAGCTAGAGAAGAGGGAATGAAGAGTGGGAAGGAATACTGCAACACAGATCAATAGGACATATACTATTATGCTAAGTTCATATACAACTGTACTATGTCATAGCTGAAACCACTGTTGCAGCATTCCTGATACATGGGTGATTCTCAGAGATGAAGGAGGTAGAGAGAAGAGTGGCTGCCTACTGAGCAGATGAGTTGTCCAGCAGTCCAGACAGGTCTGACCTAGCAAAGTCAGCAGGGGACCTGGAAAAGGCATCAATTTTGTAGTGTTTGGTGAAGGTGTGTATAGAGGACCAAGTTGCAGCTTCCAAGATGGACCAGGCATCCACTCCCTTGTGAAAAGCCCCTGAGGAAGCTACTGCCCTAGTGGAATGATCTTTCAGGCAGAAAGACAAGGACTTACCATGTGAATAACAGAAAGAGATGGCCTTAGAGATCCAGGTTGCAGTAGTTTGTTTGGAGACCAGCTGGCACAACTTAGGGCTTATAAAAGATACAAACAGCTGGTGAGTCTTCTTGAAGGATTTAGATTTGTCTAGATAAAATCTCTGTTGTCTGTGAATATCCAGAGAAAGTAAAATTCATTCTCCCATATTTTGGAGATTTTGAAAGAAAGTAAGTAGGTGAACAGCCTAATAGAGGGACAGCTTGTTCACTACCTTAGGGATAAAGAATGGCGTTGACCCGACAGTCACCCTGTCCTTATGGAAAATAAGAAAAAAGGGAATGACCAAGAAAGCTTTAAAACCAGAAACCTCTCGCCTCAAAGGTGAGATCAAAGAATAGGATAGTTTTCCCAAGTGCAAAATTTTAAAGAAGCTAGTTCAAAGGAAGGCAATGTAAGCTTTTCTAGCACAAAATTGAGATCCCTTTGGGATTTCGGCTTCCTTGGTGGGTTAAGATGCAGAACTCCCCAGAGGAAAAGCTTGACTTCAGCTCTTGCCATAAATGGAGGATTAAGAAACAGGCACTGATGGCCAACAGGTGAGCTTTTATAGAAGAGTAAGCAAAGCCTGAATGAAGTAGTTTGGAAAGTAATTGTAGTACTGTAGGGACCTGTGATAAGAGTGGGTCTTGACTATGTTTATGGCACCAGTACGAAAACCTTTTCCATTTAACTGTATAAGATTTTCTAGCAGTGAGTCTCCTGGCTTCTTGAAGTACTTGAACAACCTCTTCAGAGAAAAGGTGTCTTGGAGGGATTAAAATCCTATCATCCATAAAGTCAAGCAGAGAGAGGGAATATTTAGCTGGAGAATCAACCATTTTTGTTAATTAGGTCCATTTGTAGAGGTATTTTCCACAATTTTCCATCATCGGGTGAAATAGCAGGGGAAACCAATGCTGCCTTGGCCAAAAGGGGGCCAATAAAAGGAATTTGGGTGCTTGTTTCAGTGCCTTCAGAAGAATTTTTGGAAGAGCAGGCAGTGTAAGAAAGGCATACAGGAACTTCCCTGTCCACTGGGAGGAGAAGGCATCTGTCCTCCAGGCTGTAGGATAAAGTTAGCTGGTGCGCAACTGGAGGAGCTGATGGTTGGTTGGTGAAGCAAATAGGTCTGTCTGAGGAGTGCCCAACTGATGCGTGATTGCCTGGAACATCTACCTGTTTAATGTCCATTCGTGGAGGTCCTCCAAGGAGTGTCTTGATTCTGCCAGCACATTGTCTTATTAAGGAATTTATATGGCTATGAGGGTGATATCCATCTGTGTGGTTAAATTTCATGCCTCTTGTGCTAACCTGCACAACTGCTAAGACCTGGTGCCTCCATGTTTGTGCACTGCATGACTGTGGCGTTGTCCTTGTACACTAGCACTGGTCCAGGTTTCCATACATGAATAAAAGAGCCCTCATTTCCTTCATATGGATATGTTCCTTCAGGAACTGAGGGTCCTGTTCTACCCTGCCACTGGTGTGATCCTGTCCATGCCTCCCACACTTTACTGCAGGTGTCTGTATCAGCTTCTTGAAGAGGAGAAGAAGGTGTGAAAGAAAGTCCTGAGTTGACAGTGATCTGTTCCTTCCACCAAAGTAGGTCATTTCTGAGACAAGGGAGGTGGGGAATCTGGGTGACAGTGTTGGGGCCACACAGACTTCAGATACAACTGGATTTTCTTCATATGAAGTCTAGCTAGAGGAAGCCTAGGAATGGTGGCTGCCATGAAACACAAAGTTCTTAACATCTTCCTTGCTTGCTGAGTAATGTGTTGCAGAGTAGAGACCTAGAAAAATTCGGACAGACTGTGAAAATTCTCCTGAGGGAAGAAGGCATGTATTTTTCGGTGTCAGTCTGCAGTCCAGGAAAAATAAGTTATGCACTCACCATAACTACACATCTGTGTTGTTCCTCAATTGATGGGTCTCTGATCTGACTTTGACCACTTCTAAAGACTTGGATCCACAGTTACAGCTCCTCCACTTACCCATAATCCTACTCACTAATAGAATTACTTCAGATTGAGTTTGCCCTCCCTTTAGTCTACAGTGTATGTACAGACAGCTATAGTATGGAAACTATACAGAAAGACAAAACATCCTAGGGAATAAATGCATAATGTGAGAAATAAAGAGAAAAGAGCTGGAGCTCATCAGTCAATCAAGCAAAGTATTATTTCTCAGGTCGAACTAGAAGACTTGGAAATTAGAGAAAAAAATGTGAAATAGGAGGGAAGAAGGTTGAGGAAGGAAGAAGACAGAAAACACAGATGCATAGTTATGGTGGGCACATAACTTTTATTTCTGAGGTTGTCTTTTTTGGCTATTCTTCAACCGATGGAGCAGAGTCCCCAGCTAGAGAAACCTAGGGTAGGTCCTCAAGGAAGGATATTCTGGAGTACATTTGAGCCAAACACTGCTCTTTTCTTAGATAAGGTGTCAAATTTGTAGTGAGCAATAAAGCTATGAGAGTTTGACTAAGTGGCAGCTCTGTAATTGTTATCTACAGAAACTTAGATCAGAAAGCAGAGGATGTGGCCATAGATCTGGTGGAATTTGCCTTAGAAAGTCTAGAGGGGTCAATCCATTTTCATTATATACAGAGGAAATGCAGTCAGACACTTGGCTAAAGTCACTTTTGAAACAGATTTATCTAGTTTGGCTTTGGAGAAGGAAATAAACAGTTGGTCTGATTTTTCTTAAATTCTTTGCTCTGTGAATATAGAATCAAAGATGCCAATGCACAGCTAAAAGATGAAGCAAGTACTCTCTTTTACTGGAAAATTTTGGAAATAAAACAGGACGGTAGATAGATTTATTTACAGCTGTTTGAGGCTACCCTAGGTGCAAAAGAAGGATTAGTGTGGAGAAAATCCCTGTCCTTGTGAAAAATTAGCTACAGTGATGTAGATGAGAGGGGCCTGGAGTTCATAGGATCCTAGGAGGTTACTAGGCTAATGACCCTAGGGCTCTTACAAGCCTAGCCAAGTTTTACTCTTATTTCCACAATCAGCACCTATCACCCCTGTCCAAGACGGACACAGGTGGAACCCCTGGGGTGAATTTATGGTTACCCATCCAATCGTCCAGATTGCATTTAAAGGGGGCCAATGAGGTGCTCTGCTTGACATAAAGCTGGAGTCTGTCCCAACGGTGTGGTAACCTCTGGGAGAAAATCTGTCGCTCCACAGGTTCTGTTAATGTCACATAGCAGGTTAAGGCCATTAGAGCGAGTAACTCACGTACAATTTGACTTACAGATATGCAGTATTTCCTATAAAGCAGGGTCAAAGATTACCTTATATGCAAGACAGAGATTGCCTCTGAGTAGTCTATATGAAACAGAATGAAGTGACAGTGATTTCAGACAATCCTCATAGGACAGATCCTGAAGACATTGAATTTTCCTTGTGAGGAACCTTTGTAGTCTGTCTAATTGCTGCAGGTTCCTGGAAAGATATATACCAAAAGGGCAGTGTACTCAATTATTGGCCTGATGCGGGAAGAGTACAGGGAAGTTATAACTTCTTTTTTTTCTAATGGCAATGCCCTTACTTATGAGATGAGCAACAAAGAATGCCCTTCTTACCACTGTGGAGACATGGTGATCAAAGGTAGGGTTGATGTCAACCTGTGTGCCCAGGTTTCTCATCACTGAGTGCGTACTTAGGGTGTTGTTATTGATGTGGTAGTTTGTAGGAGCATCACGCTTACCAAAAGGGATGATAATACATTTTTGTTTGCATTGAGTTTAAGGCCATGACTTTGGCACCAATTGTTTGTGTAAGACCCTCTTGTAGGATGATGACATAATTTGATGATTGTATGACTGCTCCCAGTCTGCGGTCATCAGTAAACTTTGTCAGCCACAGACCTTTAGTTTTAGCTTGCACTTCAGAGGAATAAATTCCAAACAGTAGAGGTCCCAGGACTGATCCCTGTGGAACACCACTGGTTACAGTTCTGCTGTTAGAGGTGGATTACCCTATTTTGACTATATGGGTTCTATCAGTGAGCCACTTGGTGACCCATCTAACGATATACGGATGGATACCTAGCTGGGCGAGTTGATCAACTATGCTTGAGTGGGGGATAGTGTCAAAAGCCTTGGCTAAGTCTAGGTAGGCTGTATGCACAGATTTCTCCTCATCAAGGGCCTTGGTGACTGTCTTGAAGAAGTCCACCAGGTTTAACAGGCATAACTCCCTTTGACAAATCCAAATTGAGTAGGGTCAAGTACTTGGAGATTACCAGTACCTTTGTTGATAAGGTCCATGATGATTCTCTCAATGGTCTTGCAGATAAGGCTAGTCAGGCTAATAGGGCCATAGTTCCCGGAGTCAGTGGAAGCACCAGCTTTGTGCATGGGGAAAATGGTGGCCTTTTTCCATTCAGCTGGGTCAAAGCTAGTGCTTAACCAATGATTGAAAAGAGTACCCAATGGCGTTGCTAATTCTTGTTTGAGCCCATGTAGGACACAGCCTGGGATGTCATCAGGTCCCATGGATGCTGTGTTTTCGACCTAAGAGAGGGCATTCAGGACCTGCTCTTTAGAGATACAAGGTAGAGGACAGGTGAGTGAAGTTTTCACAGAACCTGTTGGCTAACAGGTTAGCAATGTCGAGAGGCTCAGTATATGTGGTATCATTAACTAGCAGTTAGGCACAAATCTGGGCCCTTCCTTTTAGGTTACATATGCAACTAAAAGAATGCCTTATGGTTGTCCTTAGTTGAGGAAGCTGATTTGGATTCATAGATAGCTTTGGAGGACTTCACAAGAAGTCTTCTTTGCTTGTTTAAGATGAGGAGGGAGTGTTTCCACTTTAGGGCTCATTCCTTCTTACTCAGACAGCAATTCAATTTCTTCCTCTTATTGTAAAGACTGAAGATGGCAAATATCCACCAGACAGGTTTGTTCTTCCTTGAGGAGCTTGTTTTGGTCCTATCAGGAACAGCCGAGTCAATGCAGTTGCTCAGGTGTTTGTATAAAGTATTTGTGTAGAACTCAGCATAGTTGCCAGTTCCATCTGAGGGGGGAGGTGCAGTGAATCTATTTATACCATGACGTAAGAGGTTATAATCTGCTTTGGAGGAGTATGGCTGATGTGATTTTGAGGAGAAAAACAGTTTTCCAAGACAAAATTTCAAATCTGCCTTGGCAGCTTGTTCAAATGGGGGTTGAGTCAAGGCTTTTACAAGAATATTTAGATCACAGGGTGCAGTAGGGTCCTTGATTGGGGGGGGGGGGGGGTGTTGAACTAAGATACCTTTAAGAAAGGCTTTACATAATCTAGATGAGGCCAAAGAAAACTGGTTATGTCTTAAATGAAAATTTGAGATAGCTGCAAGTTGAATCTTTATGGTTGAATAACTACCACTACTGTTAAATATGGAGTCAAGAAAGTCTACAACAGCTGAGATGGGTGCTGAAAAGGGATCTATCTAGTTGTCTCTTGACAGCCTAATGGGAAAATCTTTTCCATTTACTCTTATACACCTTTCTCATAGAATCCTTCTGAGAAAATCTGAGGATGTCTGACGGTATGAAAACCTGGACTGTCTAACCATTACTAGAGGCGGATAATCCACGTGGACAGCTTGAGGGTCTGAATGTCTGGGTGAGTCATTTCTGATGGGTGAGAGAGAAAATACTGAGTCAGACCCAATGTCAAATGTGGATGTACAAGATAAGGCCAGAGAAAAGGGAACCATACTTGTCAAGGGAAGAAAAGAGCAATGAGGATTACTTTGCACTTCCAGTATGTTTTCTGAATATTTTGGATCAGTGGAACATGAGAAAAAGCACACAGATGCCCTAGAGGCCAAGAGTGGACTATAGAGTCTCTCACTGACTCCCATTCAGGGCAAAGTACTTGCTGCACTTGGAATTGAGAGAAGTAGAGAGGTCGCAGTATGGTTGGTCCCGCTGGTGAAAAATCGATTCTGCAACCACAGGGTTAAGAGATCGTTCATGAGGTAGTAATATGGACCTGCTCAATTTGTCTACTAGAAAGTTGGACTTCCCTAGGATATGAGTTGCCAGATGAAAGCAGCCAGAAGAAAGTGCCCACTGCCAAACTCTCATCACATCTCAGAGTGGGCAGGACTTGGTCTCCCCCATGTTTGTTGATGTACCAGCTAACTGACCTATTGCTGGTCTGAATGGCAATCATCCCTGGAGGGAGAGCATCTGGAAATACCTGCAATACTAATAGGACTGTTCTCATTTTCAGGACATTGATGTGAAGATTGGCCACCATGGAGGAACAACTGCCTTGAACCATTCTTCCCAAGTAATGCCTCCCCCAAACTAGTTGGGAGGTGTCCATAATCACTGTGGCTGTGGGTGGTGGTAGGATAAAAGGGTAGCCCTGAGAAACTTCTCATGCGGTGATCCACCAGGTGACGTGTTCTTTGAAAATTCTTGTAATACGTATTGGAGCACAAAGAGAATGTTGTCCGATAGACCACTGCACTGCCAATGTCCACTGTAGCACCTTCATGTAATATCTTGCTAGTGGTGTTAATAGTTATGAGAGCTTACATAGTTAGTAGGAGTTGCAAAACCAACCTTCCTGGCAGGCAAGGATAAGACAGTAATTTAGATACTTGACCCTGTAATATATTTATCCTTGATTGAAGGAGACTTGCGATTTGGGTAACAGTGCTCAGACCAGCACCAATGAACTCCAGGACTTGAGTGGGGGAGAGATAAGACTTGGCATAGTTTACTGTAATGCCCAGTTGAAGACAGAGTTGGAGCACGCAGTTCTTGCCTTGAATCATAAGATGCTTGGTGGGAGAACAGACAGGCCAGTCATCAAGATGTGGAAAACACCCAGAGTCTTAGTCTCATGTGAGCTGCAACCACTGCCATGCACCTGAACACCCTGGGGGCTATTACAAGACCAAAGGGCGGAGTTCTGAATTAATAATGATTGGCTCCCTGCCGGATACAAATAAATATCCTCGAATGCCTGTCTATTTTGATGTGACAGTACACATCCTGGAGTTCCGTTGAGTACATCCAATTGTCCTTGTCCAGAAGTGGCAGAAAGGACTGAACCATGACCATTCAGAACTTCTAGCATTTGACATACTGGTATAAGTTGCTGAAATGCAGAATAGGTCTCATGTTCCCAGTTTTCTTTAGCAACAAAAAGAATCTTGAATAAGTTCCGAATACTTGTTGGTTTTGGGGGGAACCATCAGGATGACTTTTTCCAGCAGTTTTTGTATTTCTGTGGTTGCTGCTTTTCTATGTCTGGATGGAATGTCTGGAAGGTTTGTAGAATGATTGGGAGGCTATAGGGAAAAGGGTATGTAATAATCCCTGGAAATAATCCTCTGCACCCAAGTGTCTTTGGTGATGGCTGTCCAGGTTTGTGGATGCAGGGATAAGCAACCCCTACTGCCAACAGCAGGAGTAGTCAGGCAACCCTTCAGGAGTGCTGAAAGGGTTTCTCAGAAAAGGGACCTCTGAAACCCTGATTTTGCAGGCCTCCACTGCCATGAGGGCATCTATTATTAGAGTCCCCCACCACCACCACAGGGGATCTGTCCCCATGAGAGTCCTGTGAAGAGCCTGCAACTTCCGGAGCTGCATTCTCTTGTCAAATTTCTTGATTCCAGGAAATAGTTCTTTTGAGATGTAGAAAAACAGATCCTCACAGCAGATAAGGTCTTCCTGTTTTATTCACTTCTAGACACGGTTTCTTTAAACCTGGGGCCAAATAAGGTAGACCTGTCAAAAGGAGCACTGATAAATGATGATGTGACAGGTTTCGCAAAGTCATAGAGGTGCATCAAGGCATGCCATCAAACAGTTATTCTTGAACTCACACTTCTTGAAGCACCTGCTGAGACGTGGAAAATCAGCCTCATAGAGGTATTCAATAGAGACTGTAGGATGGCCAGTTGTGTTTTAACAGTCTTTTTATCCTCAGCAGACATGGACCCAGAGAGGACATTGAAAAATCCTTTGATCAAGCCTCTCTGAAATCTTATGACATGGGCCAATTAGTTTAGCGACCTATGGGCAAAGGTCACTGATGCATACAAACACTCTTCACAAACCTGTCCAATGCCCTTGACTCGACTGGGGGGGTGGACAGCAGAACTTTGCCCTGCAAGTTCTTTCTTGGTGGCTGCTGCTACCACCATTGCATCTACTGGGGACTCTTGCTCCAGTGGGACAGATTCTTAGGTGCAATCAAGTATTTTTCAGGTCTTTTGGGGACTGGCTCAGTGACATCAGGATCCTTCCTTAACCAGTAGGAGATGAGGTCGACCATCTCGTCTGCCAGGGGGATTAACCAGGATGTAGCTGAGCCAGCTCATAAAGGCTCAAGAAACACCGACTCCTCGTGGGAATGGGGGGGTCTGAAGACCAACAACCTGGCACAAAAGCTCGAGTATTTCACATAGAGAGACATCCTCAACAGGTGATGTGGGGGACCCTTCCCCCTCATCAAAGTCAGTGTCTTATGTAATGGGGATTCACATGGGGAATCTAAGTGCCTCCTCTTGCACATATGCTTCTGAGGGAGGTCTCCATTGGGGTGATCTGGACAGGACTTGGAAGTGTGAGCTGAGTCCTGAATGAAGACTGTGTCAAGGCTTGTACGAGTCTGCTGCCCCAATGTGACACGATGCATAGGCTCCAAGACCACAGCAGACAGTTGTGAAAAGGGTGGACCCGAGGGGGGAAAGCATGCCTTATCCTCAAAGGCATAGAAAAGCTTATTCTACTACACTGAAAGCTGAAGACATAGGAGAAACAAGAGCTGCCATGGCAGGAGTCAAAGACAACTGCCTAGGATGGCTAAGAGCATCACCATGACTCTACCTCAAGGCAGAAGTCAGAGCTGAGCTGTCCAGCACTGAGGCTCTTGAGAGCAAAAGACAGCTCCGAGGGCAATGGAGTCAACCACTAACCTCAGGGATCTAGTGCTGATGCTTCAGATTCAAGATCCCTCCGGCTTCGACAAGGTCTAAGCCAACTGGATCAGAGCTGTCGGAGTCAAAGAGAGCCAAGCCTTCAGATCCAATGGCTCTGAAATTGAAGGATGCATTAGAGTAGCAGTCTACAACTGGGTAGGGGCCAATGGCAGGCTCATGGGTGTGATGGGAGACACAGCCAGTGTAATTCCCAACTGAATCTAGGCCCAGACAAACTTCCTCATCATCCTGTCCACATCGGCTCTGGTTAGTCCTGAGAGATGATGAGGTGAAAGGTAGCCTGGAAATTCTTCTTGGGAGTTTCTTGGAGGAAGGGCGAATGGACCAGAGAAGAAATCGGCTCTGGGGTAAAGGTGGAGGAGCAGTGAGACAGAGACTTGGACTTCAACCTTGTTGTAGCTGATGGAGGTGGAGTTGAACCTGAAACAGTAGAGGAAGAACAATCAGGGGATTATTTCCCTTCCTCTTTGCTCTTGATCAATGAATCTCCTTTGGCCTTCTTGGCAGGCTTCTTGGAAGGGGAAGCACCAGTAGTAACAGAAGCAGAAGTAGAAGAGATAGAAGAGGCCGATGGTAGAAGTCCCTTCAAAACCAACTTACTGCAGTGTTCAGCTATGGCATTGTGGTTGAAATCCACACAAATCCCACAACTGGTATCTAGGTGAGTCGAGCCCAAGCAGTATACACACTCCTGGTGGGCACTGGAGTTCTGTGCCCACAGGAGATGCATTTTTTTTTAAACCGGTCAACTTATCCAACATTATGTCAACCTAAAATAAGAGGAAGAAGGGGGGAAAGGTAGGAGAGAAAACAGATTACCAATGATGGTAAAGGGAAAAAAATACCAACCATGGTAATATAGTGAACACAGGTAGCAGTAGGAATGAAAGTTTAGATATAGAAGTCATGTGCCAAATGAGAAGTGTAAGACAGAGAAATAAGCAAGTTTTTTTTTTTGTCATATATATGACAGGTTACAGAGGGGAGGAAGAACCAGAAAATGATACAACTATAAAGTTATGCAGAAGTTATAAAATTTAAATTTCACTTATCCAAACACTGCAAAAAACCTACACTATAGAGACCATATCCATTTCATGAAGCTACAAATGAGATCTGGGCTAATGCTATTTGTGAGAAGGATTGTGGGCAAGAGTAGGTGCTCTAGCCATGTATCCAGGTCTTTAGAAGTGGCTGAAGTCGAATTAGAGACCCAGCAGTTGAGGAACAGACAAAAAAGACATATGATCCAGGTCGGTGTAATAACCATGTGGGAGAGTTTACTGTGAAACCCAAACCTTACAGGAGATGGAGGGTGAAGGGTAGATGCTGATGAAGAACTCCTGGGGAGACAAAGCTTGGATTAACAGTTTGTCCAGGTGGAGAAAATTTGAATTCCCAGGGGGCGACAAAATGCCAACACTGGAGCTAGAAACTTTGTGAATATCCTTGTTACTGTGAAAATAGAAAAAGGCAGAGAAGTAAGTTGAAAATGTGAGGAACTAGATAAAAACCTGAGGAATTTCCTGCAAAAAGGACAAATGGGTATGTGCAAATAGGCATCTTTCAAATCTAAAGAAACTAGAGAGGCCTGGGGAGAATGCAAGGCAAGAGAGTGGGAAAAGAGAGCATTCTGAAAGCTGGTACTTACTAGAAAGGGTTTAGAAGAGAAAGGTCTAGGATGCTTCTCCATTGTCTTCTTTCCTCAGCACATATCTCCCAACCATACTGAATTACTCGGTTTTACCAAGTTCTGGGGTCCAAATAATGGGATGCCACGATTCCGAGTGGCACCCCTTCTCGGCTGTTTATTTTTTTCCCAGCTTTTGGAGCTGATGGACTCTGCCCTTCTGAGCTGGGAATTTCTGGTTAAAAGGCTTATAGTGCCTGCATATTTGAACTGTTTCTTACTGAAATTGGTACACCTTGTTTGCTGTAGCATAGACTAGATCCAGGCCTGCTGAATCTAGCTTTGTTTGTATGCTTGTTGTTTGTTTGCTTGTTATTTCCATGAAACGCTAATTCCACCTAAAACACGGCTTTTCAGCACTTCTGTGGATCCCTAGTGATATCTGCATTGCTTACTGTACTTATTTCCTTGTTTCACTTGAAAGAAAGTTACTGTTTGTCATTTTTGCATTTAAGTTACCTGGCACTTGCTCACTAAAGCAATTATATAAGTCCGCACTAAAAAATTAAAAGCACTACACCCTCACAAACTCCCCTTGAGTACCTTGTTCCCCATTGGCCCTTTTTTTCAATTATAAAGGAATTCCCAATACTATTCTAGCATGTCCAAAGGTCAGTTGTCAATCTCCTCTCCGGTCCAGCTGGTGAATCTGGGAATCTTGAGGCAATGTTACAACTGCCCCATGTATACAGACAACCCTCTCCTCCTCCCAACAAATTCCAACACATGTGAGAGATGCAACCATATAGCCAAACTGGAGGCTAAGCTCTCTCAACTCAGTACTGGCGTAACCAGTCAGGAGGAGAAGGAAACCACACTCACTACAATTCCAGTCTCACATAGACCTACCACGACAGCAAATCAAACACATAAACACACAAAAACATACTCGAAGGCTCTAAATAAAAATCTGCCAAAGCAGCAGAGACCTCCAAAGCAGACACCCAAGCAACCGCTACCCCAAAACAAAACACGTGCAACACATAGCTCACAAAGCCAGTGTGCCGAACAGTCACAGCCCTTAAGGCTAAACAACACACCTGATACACTTGTAATAGGTGACTCTATCGTCAGGCACACTGACGTCCCACTCACCAGGCTGAACAAGGAGAAGGTCACGGTGAGCTGCCTGTCAGGCGCTAGGATCCGCCACATAACACAAGCACTCAGGTCACTCCAAGGCAAGTACAAATATGACTCGGTCATTGTCCATGCTGGTGTGAATGACCTGAGACGTACCTCCCTGGACTACATGAAAAGAGACTTAGAGGAGCTCTACGAGCATGTAGCCCAGGCCGGTATGACCCTGACCTTGAGTAGCATCTTACCCTCACCAAGAATGATGCCACAATATGAAGACAAGATGATCAATTTCAACAATTGGCTTAAGTATTGGTGTCATTCAAAGGGGATCCAATGCCTGTCAGCCTGGGATGACATGCTCGACAAGCCACGATGCTTCGTTAGGGACGGCTTGCACCTGTCATCCATGGGCTTTCGGATATTGGCAAAGGCTCTTGCTTCCCCCATAGTGCCTTTTTTAGGCAAGGCTCAAAAGACAATCCCATCTCCATAGGTATCGCAAGGGATAAGAAACTAAGAGTAATGCTACTCAACGCCAGAAGTCTAAACCTCAGGATGCACGCACTCGAAACTCTCCTTGGCATGGAGAACATCGATATCTGTGCAGTAACAGAAACCTGGTTCAAGGCTCCCGAGAGCACCCCAGCACTACCAGGTTACACCTCATACCATGCTTTTCGGCCCCAAAACTTGGACCGAACCACAAAAGGAGGGGGAGTATCAATATTCGTCAAAGATACCCACACCTCCAGGTTGGTGGCACAGCACGAAGCATCAGAGACTATCCACGTGCAACTAACAGTGGGTAAAACTGCCTTCCAGTTTATAGCCTGCTACAGACCACCCTCTCAAACCCAGGAACCCCACTCGGCCTTCCTGAGAACACTGGAAACTATGAAGGTCTCTCCAAACACCATTATATTGGGTGACTTCAACTACCCAAACATAGACTGGGAGCATTACTCTAGCTCCAAAACCCTAGCCCAAAGGTTCCTAGAATTTATAAACTCAAATGCTATAGAACAACTTGTTACCACTCCCACAAGAGAGGAAAACATACTGGACCTGATCATCACCAACATGGGGACTCTCTGCTCCAGACCAGAAGTGTATCCCTCACTGGTAAGATCAGACCATAAACTAATCTCACTGGATATTCACATCCCGACCCCATCCCCTGCCCAGAAAACCACAGTGAAAATCTTCTCTAAAGAAAATTTTACACTCCTCAAAACCGAGGTGGAATCCTTCAAAGCCCCCGAGCCTGTGGAAAATACGGCCCAGACCGCAGAATCCTTTATAAACGCATTCTATGAACACCTTCAGGAATGCATGGATCATGCAATCCCAAATAAAACCAAGACCCAATCCTCCAAAGGCAGACGTCCTGTCTGATGGACCCCAGCCATAAACAAACTATACAATAGAAGGAGGAAGTTACTACATGATAGAGAAAAATTGCACAGGACACTAAGGATAATCACAAGGCTTTCTTTAGTTATGTTAGGAACCTGGGTGGGAATTCCCAGATATGCTCAGAATTACTCCAAAATGACAAAAAATACATCAAACCCACAGACATTGCCAACATCCTAGCTGACAGGTTCAGCGCAAACTCCCCCCCCCCCCCACCAAAAGGGCAAATATCTATCCCAGCATAGTGCTGCCCCTTGACATCTCAGATGCTCAGGTAAGAGCCACCCTCTCCAAAGCAAAAAACACAGCATCAATGGGGCCAGACGGTGTCCCGGGCTACGTCCTACATGAACTCCAAGAAGAGCTAAACCCAAACATACAACTACTGTTCAATCTCAGCCTTACTACAGGATATGAACCCAAAAAGTGGCGTACAGCAACAGCGGTCCCTCTCCACAAAGGTGGTGACTCAAAGGATCATGGAAACTATCGCCCCATAAGCCTGACTAGCTTGGTCTGCAAAGCTATGGAAAGGATCATCATGGACCTCATAAATAAAGATACTGGGGACCTACAGACACTAGATCCTACCCAGTTCGGCTTTGTTAAGGGCAGATCCTGCCTCTTAAACCTGGTCGATTTCTTTGAAACCGTCACCAAGGCCATTGACGAGGGGAAGGTGGTCCACACAGCCTACCTGGACCTCGCAAAAGCCTTCGATACAATACCCCACTCGGGCATTATAGATAAGCTCACCAGCTTAAATATAAACCCCTATGTCACTAGATGGGTTGCAAACTGGCTCAAGGACAGAACCCACATGGTTAGAATTGCTGGAGCCATGTCAGACTCCAAACCAGTTACAAGTGGCGTCCCACAAGGCTCAGTCCTGGGACCTCTCTTGTTCGGTATATATTTCTCGGAGGTACAGGCCAACACGGAAGGACTGTGGCTGACCAATTTCGCAGATCACTGCAAACTGGGTGCCATAATTGACTCTCCAGCCGACACAAGCATCTTCCAAAAGGGCCTCTTAGAAACAGACAACTGGTGCCAGAGCCATGGCCTCAAGCTAAACGCCAAAAAGTGTATAGTCATCCCCTTTGGCAAAAACAAAGTGCCCACAAATTACCACATAGGTGGTAATCCATTAAGTACAGAAGAAGTAATTAGGGACCTGAGGACCCAAGTTGATAGCAATCTCTCATTTGACAACCACGTGGCCAAAGTGGTTAGAAAAACATTTTATATAGCCCACCTAATCATGAAGGGATTCACATCTAGATCAGGTGAGGTCATCGTGCCTCTTTACTCATCCCTCATCAGGCCCATAATTGAGTAAAATGCCCCTTTTGGGATGTACCTTACCAGACACCTGCAGCAACTGGAAGGACCCCAAAAGTACCTCACTAAGAGGATCAAAGGGCTCAAACAGATGCCATATGCTGCCCGGTTAAAGAAACTCCAGCTCTACTCAGTGGCATACCGCCTGCTCAGAGGCGATCTGTGCCCGACGTATAAAGCCATGTCCAACCCGGAATTAATGGACATGCTGCACCTAAGAAAATCCAAATCCCATCAAGCTACGCGCTCGAGAGACTTGAACCTCAGCACTGAAATAAATCGGACATGCTGGGGGGACAGATTCATAATCCAGAGGCTCCCTTCACTCTGGAATAAAATCCCAGTCCAGGTTAGGCAGAGTCCCTCACTGACTCTCTTCAAGAGGAATCTTGATGAGTGGATGGGAGATCGTAGGTTTACCCCGGGTATCACTTCTGTGTCACTTTTAGACAGAGGCACAGTATACTAACCTCGAAAAAGGGCATAGCAAAATTAATTTAAAATGGGTGGCGAAAGCCAAACACACTCTGGCTAGGCTTATAAATGCCCTAGGGCAGATAGCCTAGTATGAACCTATGAACCTATGAACATGCGAGATGACGTCAGCTTCATGAAACGGCCTGCCAGCATGTTGGAATGCTCATACAACATGCGTGCATTCATTTCCAGCCAGCTAGCCACAAGGGAATGGAACTCCAGAACTCCTTAACTACTGTTTCGGAGAACAGAACAAGCCACTGCTGCAGAGTTAAGCCATGGGAATGGAAGTGTTTCCAACTGAGAACCGAACAAACGTGCATTCATTTCCACAGGGGAACGGAACTCCTTAGCTGGTAAGCTACTGTTTCATGGAACTCCTGCAAGGCGGCTAAGCTACTGTTTTCATTAGCTAACATATTCAAGAACATCCTGCAAGGCTAGAAATGGTGTGTAAGCTACTGTTTTCATTAGCTAACTTAGCGAGGATGAATGGAACTCCTCCTGCAAGGCTAGAAATGGTGTGTAAGCTACTGTTTTCATTAGCATGTCCTCCTGCAAGGCTAGAATGTGTGTGTGTGTGTGTGTGTGTGTGTGTGTGTGTGTGTGTGTGTGTGTGTGTGTGTGTGTGTGTGTGTGTAAAATACCCCAGGTGAATATACCTGGTGGCTACAGGTACTCAGGCTCAAACCCTGTACCTTAGGTACAGGTAACAAGAGCCTAAAGTCCCTACTCACCACCACTTCCACATTTATGCCTCATATTTTTGTTCGGTTACTCATAATATCTGTGGTTTTCTGGATATTTGTGGCAAATCAGTGAAGGACTAAATTCACTAAACAATGACAGGCATTTGAATTTTAGACTTCATATTCTTCAGAAAATAAATGGTATCACAAAACCTTTTATTCTAGCAATGTTCTAAGTTTATAAGATCAGTATGTGAAAATTGTCCATGTTTTTGGGGGCTGTATTCCCCTATTAATGGCTTTGTCCAGTTTTTTTGTGCTAAGAGGTTGAGAGCTATGGTGAGAAATGAGAACTGAATTCTGTATTCGCCCATTATTGGCTTTGTCCAGGTTATTTTGTGCTAAGAGATTGAGAGCTAAGGTGACAAGAGAGAACTGACTTCACTAAATGATAGCCATTTAAGTTTCAGTCATCCTATCTTTCAGGAAACTGCTGATTTGACATTGTGGTATGTTGCTCTGACTGTAGTGCCCAGGGTCCTGGGCTCAATACTTGGCAGTGAAATGCATGGTGGTAACAACATTTTATTCTATCAACTTTCCAAAATTATACAAGCAATGTTTAAAATGTGTCCCTTGTTTTTGGGCTTTTGTTCCCCCCAATACATTTTGGCTTTTTCCAGATTTCTTGTGCTGCAAAGTTGAGAGACACAGTTGAGTGTTGAGTGAATTGTACAAGGAGCTGAGAACTTCAGGGGAAGAGACGTTTAGTGTTGCTTATGCTGAGTCTGCTTGCAGTGTTAATTGCATAACAGGGTTAAATACTTGTTTTTGATGCAGAAGGCTGTGGGTTCTACTCCCTCAGTATGTAGATGCATTGCTGATACTGTACTGTGTTGTTGCACTTTAAAGGAGATGGGTGCAACAAGTCAAGGGTATAGCTACAGATACAAGAAGTGAGAAAATGTCATGCACAAGGGCATTTGTGCCTCAGTGGAAAGAGCACAAAATATCATTAACCCAAATTCAGGAACAGAAAATCAGAATTATTATGTTCTGTGCTGCATTATAAGAAAATATTTTTTTTAACAAGTACAGTACATTTTCCAGCATTCAAGAAAAAATATTTTTCCACTGCAGACAGTGGAGAAGCAAGAGTGGCCAGTTAACAGCACTTGGATTACGATGACAGTTTTGATGCTTCAGGATGAATGTAGGAGAGGGGGTCTGTCAGTACTTGGTCTTGGACTAAAAATTGAAAGTCTTAAAACATGCAGTTTGCCTAGTTTATTTTGTTGTGCATTTACAGCTATTGAATTGGTCCGATAACACAAATCAGAGTAAGTCAAGCAAAAAACTGAAATTGAAAATAAGTTCGAGAAGCTGTGCAAGATGCCCATGGCTTAAACTACTATCATTCTATTTTCATATATATATATATATATATATATATATATATATATATATATATATATATATATATAAATAAATATGTGTGTGTATGTGTGTGTGTGCACGCGCGCATGTATGGAAGTAGACTTTTATGATGGAGATGTTTTGAATCGGGCAGTTTTGTCATTATTGGTTCATGCATTTTGTTTCATTGCCTACTGGAAAAATGTTCAAACAATAAATTTAAAATGTACTCCAAGTCTAACAAGTATTTTGTATTTTACAAGGAATATAACTAAATAAAGTCAGGAAGGTGTATCAAAGAATGCATGTATGTTTCTTGTTTTGTGTGCAAGGGGCCTATGATTTGAAAACAGCCCAAAAGTAATCTTTATCCACCACTGGCCAACAGATGTATTTTCTTTAGATGTGGTGTGGGTTTCTATGCTATTTCAATGAATGTGAGTTTCAAGGGCAGAGAAATTTTAATGCTAAGTCTATTTTCATTGTGAGACAGTATTGCTTTGTTTAGCAGATGTCTATTAGTGTTTGTGCATTGTGCTATAAAATGTAAATATAAAATCCAAATAATCATTGTAGAAGTAAAGCGGTATGCACATTAGTGTTTATGGTAAATGGGGCGAAATAGCCAGGTAATGGGACATTGGAATGGTTGCATGGGGACACTGGTGCCATAATTTGGTTGTCTTTCAGTTTGTGTTTGAAAGTGGGTATCCCACAACTCCATTAGAGTGAGTGGGTTATGTAATTATGTATGTATGCAAATGTTATGTTAATCAGCATGCAGGTTTGTACCTATTTTCATGGGCCTTGTCCAGATTGTTGATGTTTCGAGGTTGAGAGGTATGCCTCCGTATCATAAAAAGTCTGGAGTAGAATCCTTTACCTTATGAAGTACTTTGGGACTTGTTTGATGGTGCCCTAATTCAAGAAATCCTGAATAATGGAGGCAAGAGGAGACAAGTGTTGTAAGGAGGATGTGACATGCCTTCCAGAGAAGCAATATTTTCCCACGACATGGCACAACTTCCCTTGATGATGGACAGGACCTATTTGTCTGTGGCAGTAGCTTCCTAACAGGCCATAGAGAATGACAGTCTTTTGAAAAGAGAGGTTATGGGTCTGAGGATGGGGAGGGGGTGCTGCAAAAGCAGTCGCAGATTTTTACTTCCAGACTGAAGACTCCTAGATGGAGATTTCCTACGAGGTTTGTCAGAATACCATTTTCTTGGTTTCTGAGTTGCCCCAGGGTCCAGGATGTAGCTTTAGATGGGTAATTCTTATGGTATCTTGGAAAGGAGGAGAGTAGAATCTGCTTACAGTCTTTCATAGTCTTATCTTGGTCTTGAAGAATTTTGAACAGAATGGCAAGCCTGAGGACCAAACAGTAAGTCTTTCATCAAGGAGGCATCCAAATATTTTGATTTGAAATTGTCAGGAATAGGCTGGCTAGGAAACCAAGCATATCCATGGTAACAGGCCCAGTAGTTGCTGCCTTAAAAGAAGCATGCACAGCATCACAGCTACACCTAATGCTGTGTCCGGCTATTTGAGTGGCCTGGGAAAGAAGACTCTGCATTTGTTGCCATGATTCTTCAGTTGGAAGAGTACAAAAGAACTTTGTTCAAGAAGTAATGTATAGAAAACTATTTAGTCAATTAATCTGGTAGTTAATTGCCCTAAAAGCAAGGGTAGAATAGGTGTATACCTTCCTTCCCCATCTAGCCATAGCCCTACTGACTTTGTCTGTAGGTAGGGCATTAGCACTGAGTAATAGCTTAGAGGGCCTATCTGAAGCAATAGTTACTGCAGAAAGATTTTCCACAGGATTCTTGTATAAGCAGTTTAGGTCATCAGGATCCTTGTAAAACCTCTCTGGTCTTTTAGGAGCTGGTGGCTGAGAGTCAAAATCTGAAGAGGCACACTGAAAAGTGTCCTGGAAAGCTTCAAAAATGAGAGGGAATAGAGAAGGTGTAGGAGTACCCATTTCTAAGAGGCTGTAGTACCTCTTCTGTATGCCCAAGATCTAACTGGATTGCCATTCACAATGTTTAACCATGTTCAGGATGGTCTCCCCAAAGGAAGCTTCCTCAGTAGTGGAATCCAGAGAGAGGAAATCCTCTTTATCCAAAGAGATTTGCCCAGGAGAATACGGTTGAGTATATGCTTGGCACCTATCAAGTAATTTTCCAAACTATCCAGAAATCACAATGATTCTCCAGGAATCCAGAAAGCACTATACACAAGCCAGGATTCTGTTTAACAGCATGAATGGAATGCTGTAGTCTGTAGTAAAGAAGCTCAGTTTGATTTTTTTTCCACAAACAACAGCTCGCTAGTGATGTGGTGAAGTCAGAGACTACCTAAAAATAGAAAAAATAAACTACAGAGGTGTAAAGAAGTCCAAGATTATGTAAAGAAAATTAATAAAAAAAAAATAAAAAAAAAAAACTCAAGGAGATGTTCTGCCCTGATGATGTACATTCACGTGATAAAATGGGTATGAACATGGGCGGGAATAGGGTGGAGTGGCCAAAGTCCTGGGAAGTGGAGGGGTGGCTTTGGCCTAGTTTTTGACACTGCAAAAGGTGGCAAGCCTAGATGAGAAGAAAAGTCTAGAGAATTATCTGAATCATAATCTTCAGAAGATGATGATGACACAGTAGTTTTTTGAGGAGAAGCCCATGGTTGTGGAGACTTAAAGGAAGGAAATTTCAAAGTCATAATAGCTTTGAACAATCCTTGGGAGAATCTATCCACTGCTTTTATCTAGCTGCTAAGGGAGAGGCCACACATCAAGTCTTGTTTTTTCTTCTTGAGCATGGTGCCCACCTGGATGAGACATAGAGGTTCTGAACCCTGTATAACCTCTATTAATGTACCTAGAATCTCTTCCCTAATATTTGAGGGATGCCATGAAGGCCCTCAAAACTGATGAGTCACAGTTCAGATGTATCCACAATTTGCAACCCCTCAAGAGCCATACTGGCCTCTGATGTAGTCTTGTTACACTGCAAACTGAGAAGTCACCTGATGTACTGTGGGTCCTGCAACCTCAGCAGGTACGTCCAAGTCTGAAATGTTGGATGTAGATCTGTTCTGGGCCTCTTAAGCTTCTTCTTAGGTAGAAGAGGGATGTTCTAGGATGTGGATTCCGACATCTTGGACTAGGCCAAGCTTTTAAGATGCTGAGTCTCTAGAACGTGTTGAGAGAGGATAGCCTTTGACCTAAGAGTTTTAGGAATGAACGATTGACAAATGGAACAGAATTTTTGATCATGTTCCAGGGCTAGACAGAAGAGACAGTGTGCAAGACCTTGTATGGAATCTTCCTAAAGTACTCACACTTATCCCTCTTAGCCGACATCTAACAAATCTGAAGAAAACTAGCATACGCACATAAGGAAGGTTACCCAATGGGACACTCATCTGAAAAAAGAAAACATCCAGTGAAGCAACAGCACCAACGACCAAACATTGATCAGTCCAATGGATGCACAACCTGCATTCAGGCTGGCAGTGAGATAGTTAAGGATCCATGCTCATCCATCCATCAGTAAACCGTCTTTGCTTAGGATGAGGTTATGCACTGGGCGTATAACCTCAAGAAGGTAAAGCTTTGGTACCTCAGTTAGATATCAGTTGTAACAACTCATCTGTCAGGAATACTGCAACAGTAATTTCAATCAGAATATCTGCTCTTTATCTTCTGATGATCGGTGTGAAAGGTGCGATTTTGCTGGGTGCACCAACAGCAGAGGTATGTCCTGTGATAAAGAACGGCATTAGTTCTGAAAATTAGTGTATATAACCAATTAGAAGTTTTAAATCTGATCCAAACGTATAAGCAGAATCCACAGGAAATAGTTTTAACTTCGTTTCACTGGGTTTAAGACTCTGGAGGTAATGCAATGCAATTGAGTGCGAAGGATATGCCACATATGAGCTTGCATGGTGTCCCACCTATGCATAAAGACGGTTATTCATGTAATAGACCTGACTACTCTGACAGTTCAGAAGAACAGGGCAAAAAACACAGAAATAAAACCCATGGTCAAAACAGCTCTTGGAAATAGTGTACACAAGTAGGTCAAACTTCTGAAAGCTCCCAAACCTGAAATATTTTAGGTATACATATATTGAAAGGGAGAACCCTAGAAACCACAGTAGGACCCTTTAAATTAGAGATGTAGCACTGCTCTGAAAATACAGTTAAAGTTTGCAGTGAAGTTAGGTGGGCACTGATTTATATTCTCCCACTGGAAACAATCATGAGCATTAAGCAGTATCATATTCCTGGAGGGCATGCTGAATTGGACACAATTTAAAACCAGTTGCAAGTGGGCATAACTGAGCCAACTGTGAGACCGACCACTAGTCCTATATGCCTGACGGATCATGGCAAATGACTATGTAATATAAAGGAATGAACAAAGCTGTCCCCCATCACCTGTAGCTGCAGTTCTAGATACCACTACTATCATGTAGAAATTGTCTTCAATTGTTGGACCATATAATTTGGTTTAGGATGTGGCAAATGCATTTTAAACCATTCAGACAGTCAAGGAGAGCAAAGCCCATTCTGCATTCACTTGGGAAGGCATGCAGTAAACCTTCCAAGTGTTGTCTCAAGGGTATTTGCATATTCTCACCTTGTGCCATTCATAAGTGGCAAGAGACCTGGCAAAACTGCAGCTAGATAAAGTGATTGTTTTGTTACATCAATAACATCATGATTACAGGTGAATACCCTGATGTGTGGTCATTGCTTAGCAGACATTATTTATTTATTTATTTGTAGTCTGTTTACCAGGGTGGTCCACTGGGCCATGAGGATCCTGTTTTCAATGGAGTCCTGGGGAGAAAAGCTCCAAAGATACAACTAGTTAAAAATAACAGTATTACAAAATACAATTGTATAATTCTAAGTTACACAGAGCTACTAAGAAAAGAAATATCTGTAAATTTACACGATACTGATACAGAGGTTAAAGAGAATTTAGAGAGTAGATAAAATATCACAGTTTTAACAACAATCAAGTTATTTCCAGCTGATAAAGGTAGTACATAAGACTCCATATAAATGTATTAAGGAGGAATAAAGAGTGACAGTTGCTAAGGAGGTGTCAGCAGAAGTGTTTGGAATAGGAAGGAATTATAGATAGAGATAATATAAAGGATGAGAGCAAGAGCATGCCCATAGTGATGTTAGGTGAGAGTGGAGAAGAGATTTAAAGATAGAGAGACTGTTAGTGGTACGGATGAGAGGTGGGAAAGAGTTCCAGTGGCGTGCGAGGCAGAAGGAAAGAAGATGCTTGCCAGGTGGGCGGGAGGGTTTATGCAGTTCTGTTAGATTTTGTTGGTTGGATCGTAGGCATCTGTTAGGAAGATGCATTTTAAAGGTTGAGGCAAGACAGGGGCAGTGAGAAGGGCTAAATATAAGTTTATGTGCTTGGATGAGTTGTGTATACGTAAGATAATTGGGAAGTTCAAGCCAATTCAATTGGTGTAGGGAGGTACAGTGACGGGTGTTGGATCTGTGGCCAGTTACAAATTTTAAGATCTTATAGTAACAGGAGAACAGTTTAGATTTGAGGGAGGATTGCAGATTGGTAAGGATAGAGGCTCCATACATTAGGGAAGGGATTAGGTTAATCGTTAGCAAGAGTGAGCCTGGTAGGGGGAGAGGTGAATTGGTAATGATTATAAAGCATGTCTAGTTTTTATGTGTTTTTTTGATATTTGCCTGCAAATGGTTATCAAACTTTAGTTGGTCATCAATTAGGATACGTAAGAGTTTGGCAGTGGAGACAGTTTCAAGAGAAGTGTTATTTTTGCTGGTAATAAGGAAAGAGTGTTTATCTAGGGTAATGCTTCTGGAGGGGGAAAATAACATTAGTTTAGTCTTATTAGCATTTAGTGCTAAATGGTTCTGAAGCATCCTGGGTGAGTTTCATTAGTGTAGAAGGGCAGGAAGAAGAGCAGATTATTGTTGAATCATCTGCATATTGTATAAGTTTAGAGTTAGGGATGGCCTGGTGGAAGTCACTGATGAAGATGTTAAATAGAAGGGGTCCTAGAATTGAGCCTTGGGGTACACCAGTGGGTGTGAATTGGAAAGGGGAAATTGCTTTTTTCCACTTAACTGCTTGTTGCCTATTTAATAAGTAGCTGGTGAACCAGTTAATAGAGGAGTGGGATAAGTTTAGTTTAGTGAGCTTAGTAAGAAGAAGGTTATGAGAGATGGTGTCGAAAGCCTTAGAGAGGTCTAGGAGGAGGGTGAAAACAATGAGACCAGAGTCACGGGCCTTGTTTACAGTTTCAAGGAAGGACAGGACAGCTGTGGTGGTACTATGGCCAGGACAGAATCCGTGCTGAGTGGAAGTAAGAAGGTTATTATTGATGAGATAGGGTAGGAGTTGTAGGTGGAAACATTTTTCGAGAATTTTAGAGATAGGGGATAGGATAACGATGGGACGGAAGTTGGAGAAGTCATTATTATTGCCACCCTTATGGAGTGGAATAATAAAGGCCTTTTTCCAGATCTGGGGAACATGGCATTCAGAAATAAATTGATTTATTAGGATGCTGATAGGGTAGACTATGGCTTCTGCAGCTGTCTTTAGGAAGGAGGAGGGTATTTCATCAGGAGCATTAGAGCATGGTTTTAATTTCTGAAGAAGTTTTTTTATAGTAGAGATGGGAATAGGGTTTCTGGTCAAGTGAGGAGGTTGGGGGGTATTGGAGTTATGAGAGAAGGGGTTCTGAGGAGGTTGCTGGGGGGCTGGTAGTTTCATGGTAAAGGATGATGTTAATTTAGAGATGGAGTCAATGAAGAACGAGTTAAATTGGGTTGCTAGATCTGAGTTTGTGGCATTTGGGTCAGGGCAAGGGTTTTCTTTTTTACCTGGGCTTAGAAGGGAAGAGATGCCATCCCAGAATTTCTTGGGGTTATTGCTGTGTTTGGATTGGAGAGTGGAGAAATAGGCTTTACTGTCAATGTTAATGAGTTTTTTTGCTTTGTTGCGAAGTGTTTTGCATTCATTAAGGGAAGTGGAAGTTTTTGTTTTATAATAGTGGCTCCAGACTTTATTGTGGTTTTGAATAGTAATTAGGGTGTTCCTAGTTAGCCAAGGGACAGATTTACTTTTTATGTGTTTAGTTTGTAAGGAAGCAAAAGGAGTCTAGCAAGCTTAAGAAGGTTGTGTTGAAGTATGTAACTGCGTTATTCAGGGGTAAAGTTTTTAATGGGTTCCAGTTAGCTCTTTTTAGAGTGTCAGAGAAAGCATCTTGGTTAAAGTTTTTTATGAGGCGAGTGGTGATGTAGGAGTGGGATAGTTGAAGGAAGGAGGGAAGGCGAAGGGCAAAAGAGGGAAGATGGTCTCCAAGTGGATCTGGAAGGGTGCCGCTCTTGGAGAAGTAGTGCAGGTAGTAAACTAGTATCCAGTCTAAGGTGCTACCAGAGATGAGGTCTTTAGAGGGTCTGGTTGGGGAGTCAATAAGTTGCGTAAACCTTTAAAGATTGATATTGATGGAGTTGGTTGTGGATTGTATATTATCCCAATTAATGTTAACATCCCCAAGGATTATAGTTTCATTTGTGATATTAGATGAGAGCCAGCAGAGAATGTCTTCTAGGATAGGGACATTATCCCCGGGAGGGATGTATAGAGTGGCTATGCAGATGGATTTTTGTTTGTTTACTTGAAGGAGGGCTAAAAGTAACTCAGCTTTTCCAAATTTAGGGACAGGTTTAGAGTAAGGGGTGACTGAGAGAGTTGAAGGGAAGAGAAGACTTACACCTCCCCCTTTCTTAGTAGTTCTGTCATATCTGATAATACTATAATGAGGTGGAGTAAGTTCTGAGTCTTTAATGTGTGGCTTGAGTCATGTTTCAGTGACGGAAAGGAAATCGGGTTTGTTGTGATGGAGCCAGGCATGAAGTTGTGGGATTTCAACACATATGCTTTGGGCATCGAGTGCGGTGAAGTGGAGGGGCCTTCCAATTGAGTGGGGTAGAGGTGATGAGGAGGGAGAGATTGAAGTGGTAGAAGGACCAGGATTTGGGTGTATGTCTCCAGAGGTAAGGATGGAGATAATATGGTGTATGTGGTAAAAGTGGTGTATAAATTGTTTGGTATTGGGTTTGAAGTTAGTGGAGTGTGTTGAGATATGAGTGGTATGTATTTGAATAGTGGTTCTGGGGTGAGATATGAGTTTGTAGTTGAAGAGCAAGGAGTTGTTGTGGGAGTAGAGATTACAGGATATGAAAATTGAGAAGTGAGCAAGTTGTAAGGGTGATGAGATGGTTGAGTGGGATGGGGGTGTGTGACTGGTATAAAGAGGTCTGGTAAGATAGTGTGTGTAGGAAAGGCAAATTAGTATGAGTAATAGAGTTGTAAAGGTTACTGGTTTAGTGTTCATGATGTTTATAAAGAGTAAAACTGCTGGATTGTATTTAAGTTAGGGAGGTATTAGGATAGTTGTTTAAGAGCTGCAGGTTTTGTGGAGTAGTAAGATTAAGCAGGAGTAAAGCATAGGTGTGGTAGAAGTGATTAATTAGTAGGTGTTAAGTGATGAGTTAAGGAGGTAAGGGTGGAGGGTGTGGTTTAATAACTATAAAGGTAGAGGTGCTGGGGGTGTGTGGAAATTGGGGGCAGGGTAGGGGAGCAGAGTGAGCCCGTAGGGCGAATGGAGCAGGTAGAGCCAAGAGGAGTTGGAGGAAGCAGGTAAGAAAAACAATCAGGCAGTGTGGAGGAAGGTACAGTATGGGCAAGAGAGCGGTATAGCAGAAGTAGGGAATGAGAGAATATCTCTCCAGGGGCTTTTTAAACTAGTGAGTGAAATTATATTAACCAGAGAGTACTTCGACTAGGAGCTGGGCAAGGGGAGGCTATTGAATTTACAACTAATAAAGAGTACCTACAGTACTAGTGGGTATGACTTTGGCACTGGGCTAAATGGGGTGTAGCAAGTAGGAATAAGATTATAATATGGAGCTGGGAGACTGCGAGGGTGACTAGGAGATATAGAATCTTTGTACAGAATAGCTCAAGTAAAGGAGTAACACTGACACCTGGTGGCCAAAATCTAGATTGCAAAGAGGGAGAGGCAGCGAGATGGCCAGGGAAAGGGGAGAAAGAGCGGGGAGAGGGGGAACTTAGAGATGGCCGTAGGCTGCTGGTGAACACGTGGCGGAGCCCTACTGAGACCATATATTAGGTATTTACAGTAAATACATGCAACACAATTCAGTAACATACACACACAAATCCTGGAGAGCTTCACAACACAATATGAGTGGAGCACTGGTCTCTCGTTGATGCAACTTCAGGGGCAGGGTGGCCTTTCGAACAGTAAGGAAGCACTCAAGGGGTTGAGGATGCAACAGAGCAGGCTGTAGTGGAAGAAAAAGCAGGATTAATTTAGGACTATGAGTACAGGGTGAGAATAGAGTTAATTATTTGGATATGTTGTGGATAAGTATTCCTGTAATACCATAAAAGAGTACAGGCACACGAGCAACAGCTTTGAGGGAAACAGAGTTAAGGGTAAGGAGGTTTAGAGGTTAGAGACAAGTATGGGAAGAACAGAGTAAAGGGTAAAGAGGTTTTAGAGGTTAGAGACAAGTATGGGAAGAACACAGTAAAGGGTAAAGAGTTTTTAGAGGTTAGAGACAAGTATGGGAAAACCAGTATTTTTTTATTTTATTTATTTATTTTATTTTTATTTTACATTTGTTGACCGGGCTAGTCTAACTGGACATATATCCGTTTTCAGTAGAGGCCCGGGGAGAAAAGCTCCAATTACACGAAGTAAACAATCATTTACAAAAAAAAAAAAAAAAGGTAGGTTAAACACAGAGGTCAGATATTTATAGGAAAACATGTACAACTGGCTATTACATCAGATAAATGCAGAAACTAGGCAAGAACACTTGGCAAACACAGCAGAGAAAGGTATGCAAACACAGTAGGAATGATATGTAAATGTTGGCAAACACAGTATAAAAGATAAGCAAATTCTATAGTTAAAACTAAAAAAGACACTTCACAACTGAGATAGGTCTCTGCACATAAAATACCATTCTAACAAAAAGTAGGGAGGTTACAATGTGAAAATAAGCATACAACTCATGGAGCGACACATACAGGTAAAATACAGATGTAACTATTGACTACCTCTTGTGCTGGGTAGGTGATAAAGACCGCATTACAAGTGTGCCATAGCTAATTGAAAATGACTGCATGGCAGTTTTACAATTATTTCAGCAAAGCCAATCTGCGACAGCGTTTGCAGCCCCCGAGAACTAGCACAGAGGAGGGGAAATGTAATGCAGTTGTTTAATGGCAGGAATATGAATTCCCAAGCACTATCAACAATATAGAAAGAGGCTTCACGGCCAGATTTCGATCTTCCGAGTGCTACCAGAGAGGAGTAATAATCTATCTGCTTTAATGTCGACACTACCAAAGAGGGAAAATAACCTATCGGCTTAATGTCAGGGTTACAAGCCTCCAAATGCAGCCATGGAGGGAATAAGAAATAATATAATAGGTTAGACAGTGGGAGTACAGGCCTCCAAGCGTTACCAGGGAGGGAAATTGATTAATCCACTCCGAGGGTTGCCACGGAGGGGAAATAATAAATCAGCTGAACAGCGGGAGAACAAGGCTCCTAGCATCACCCAAGAGTGAAAGAATAATTAATCAGGTCCGTGAGTCACCATGGAGGGGGAGAAAGAGTAAATAATGAAACAGCTGAACAGTGGGTGAACAATCCTCAGGGCATCACCATAGGGGGCTGAGTAGTACCATGTGGCTACTGAAGTAGGGGTTGACTTCATGGACAAGTTAGTTTAATTATAAACCTTGCCCAACAGTGCTGCAAGGTAGCATCGAAGAGCTACCGCATGAGACAAAGTACACATATACTATAGGAATAACAAAATGTAGAGGAAGCGTACATGGGCTACCACTTGAGATAATGCACGATTATACTAACACAGCGGATTCCAAATAATGTGCATGTTCTGTAAGAGCAGAGCATTGATACATACTTGCTTATGAAACAAAGACAGATATTATGCAATAGAGATACTAGTAAACTTACACATTCCATTAAAACATCTCAGGTAAAGAGCAAGAACTCGCCAATGGGCAGGGCCAGCAGCCTACAGGAGGATGGGACCGGAATGGAAGGAAGGATATTTAAATATAGTGCCCAGGATACAGATGTCACTATATGGGTTTAAGTGGGGGGAGGTGGGGATAAAATAGGGGAGGGGCAAGAAGATAGGCAGGAAAGGGGAAGAAAGGGTGCAGAGAGGAGTGGCGGAGGGTGGAAAAGGCACCAAGAGGAGTCGGAGGAAGCAGGGAAGAAAAATAATCAGGCAGTGTGGAGGAATGTAGGGTATGGGTGAGAGAGCAGTATAGCATAAGTATTGATGAGAGACTATCTCTCCAGGGACTTGTCTTTTTAGTAGACATTATTTAAGTTCAGCTTTGCAGATGCAAACTGATCATGATGCAAAAACTTAAAAGAGTAGCTAAGTCTCATAACTCAAACAACAAAATGCAGATAGATTACCTATACCAATGTTTTATGCAACAAATCACAAAAAAGTAGATCCATGGAAATGAAGACAATTTTTGACTTGCAACCCAAATTGCAGCAAATCACAAATATCTGCAGGTTATGGCATTATTATGTAGTAAATACCAAGTGAATAATACAATAACATGACCAATATATTCTTGTAAAAAAGCTTAGAGTTATACAATTATTACAGAAAGTGGTGCACGTTATGAATCAAATGTACATGCCATTATTCATTTTTCTAATTATAAATATTAGACTGAGTACTGTTAGAACACCAAAGCACAAGTGCCAGAATGGATTTCTTCAGGTAAAATTATTTCAGAGATTGCCTCTTAGCAATTTGTAAAATTATTTCAAGCATCATGCTACAATGTCTTATTGCCAGTCTAGATAAGAGACTGTTTGCTATGCTGCAATTTGAACAAAGTAATATTACTGAACATTGCATGACTAGGAGCAAAGTACAATACATTGTAAAACACTTGTAAAAAAAGATAATACATATATCAAACTTCTTTACTGTGAATGTTTACATTCAACATTTCTGTTCTTCGTTTAATGTTTTAATTGATAACATTAGTACTGAATATACAGTTCCATCAACTTCTATATCAATGTCCTGTCAACTTGCAGAACTTTCATACCCAGATCTCTGCTGAAAAGAGATCTTTTTAGCCCAGCCAGACTGTTCCGGTAAATAAATGAATGAATGAATAAATAAAATATTACCATTGTGTTTGACCTCATTTTTATAAGAAAGAGTACTGTCACGAGTAAAGGAAAATTACTGAGTGTTAGAGCATGAAATTATGGGATATGTGCTCAAAAATGGAGACATGTAAGAGTTAAGTGGGATAATCTGACCCTTCCAATAGAACAAGCTAGTTTAGGACTACCTGATTTGAAGAGATACTTTAGAGGTACACAGTTAAGGCTCATATACATAACACAAGCAGAAGGTTATAACTCAAAGTGGAAAGGGATAATGGTGAAGCAGGGGGAATAAATAAGGAGAGAGAGTGGGATTTGGATGCAGATCCTTAAGGCTTTGCCCTCGTGACCAAACCATGCCAACCATAGGTAAATCCAGCATTACCCACACCCAGTCATGGGTTATTGTTATAATATTATAAGCCTTAACAATGTAGCTGTTAAGATATCCTTTCAAATCAGGTAATCCTAAACCAACTTCTGCCATTGGAAGAACCAACTTATCCCACATAACTCTTGCACTCCCTCTTAAATGCCTTCAACACTTTACTCATTATCATCCTCAACTTCTTTTCAGGTTGATAAAAATCTGGCTGACAGTATATAAAAATAAAGAGACTAAAACATTTTTACTTCTTGTATCTTAAGATCTATATCCATAAGTAAAAGCTTCTAGTTTCTCAGCTTCTGTATTATATCTTGTTTAGTTTCTTTCCACATACCCTCAGTTGCCGTAACAAAATACTTTTAATCCATGTTCCTAAATACTTCATCTTATGTCCCCCATAAATATGGGTTTTTTGGAACCAATTAATGTGTGGGTACATAATTTATGTCTATAGTCTTTGTTTTATCTTATTTATGAGAGATTTATCTTTATTTATGAGAGAGAGAGAAGGTTGGATGATGTGGGGTTAGTGAATCAGGAAGTGAAACAGATTAGCAAGGAGGAAGTAAGGACAGCTATGAAAAGGATGAAGAATGGAAAGGCTGTTGGTCCAGATGGCATACCAGTGGAAGCATGGAGGTGCTTAGGAGAACTGACGGTGGAGTTTTTGACCAGACTGTTTAATGAAATCTTGGAAAGTCAGAGGATGTCTGAGGAGTGGAGAAAAAGTGTTTTGGTACCTATTTTTAAGAATAAGGGTGATGTGCAGAGCTGTAGTAACTACAGAGGGATAAAACTGATTAGTCACAGCTTGAAGTTATGGGAAAGAGTAGTGGAATCTAGGTTAAGGAGGGAGATGATAATTAGTGATCAGCAGTATGGTTTCATGTCGGGAAAGAGCACTACAGATGTGATGTTCGCTCTGAGAGTGTTGATGGAGAAATATAGAGAAGGTCAGAAGGAGTTGCATTGTGTCTTTGTGGACTTGGAGAAAGCATATGATAGGGTGCCTAGAGAGGAGTTGTGGTATTGTATGAGGAAGTCAGGAGTGGCAGAGAAGTATGTAAGAGTGGTACAGGATATGTACAAGGGTAGTGTGACAGTGGTGAAGTCTGCAGTGTGAGTGACAGATGCGTTTAAGGTGGAGGTGGGATTACATCAAGGATTAGCTCTGAGCCCTTTCTTATTTGCAATGGTGATGGACAGGTTGACAGAGGAGATCAAACAGGAGGCCCCATGGACTATGATGTTGGCAGATGACATTGTGATCTGTAGTGAGAGTAGGGACCAGGTTGAGGAGACTGTGGAGAGGTGGATATATGCTCTAGAGAGGAGAGGAATGAAGGTCAGCAGGACTAAGACAGAATATATGTATGTGAATGAGAAGGAGGACAGAGGAATGGTGAGGATGCAGGGAGTAGAGTTGGCAAAGGTGGATGAGTTTAAGTACTTAAGATCAACAGTTCAGAGTAATGGTGAGTGTGGAAGACAGGTGAAGAAGATAGTACAGGCAGGGTGGAATGGGTGGAGAAGAGTGTCAGGAGTGATTTGTGACAGATGGGTATCAGTAAGAGTGAAAGGGAAGGTCTACAAGAGGGTAGTGAGAACAGCTATGTTGTATGGGTTGGAGATGGTGGCACTGACAAAAAGGCAGGAGTCAGCACTGGAAGTGGCAGAGTTAAAGATGTTAAGATTTGCACTGGGTGTGACAAGGATGGGCAGGATTAGGAATCAGTATATTAGAGGGTCAGCTCAGGTTGGACAGTTTGGAGACAAAGTCAGAGAGGCGAGATTGTGTTGGTTTGGACATGTGCTGAAGAGGGATGCTGGGTATATTGGGAAAAGGATGCTAAGGATAGAGCTGTCAGGTAATAGGAAAAGAGGAAGGCCAAAGATAAGGTTTATGGATGTGGTGAGAGAGGACATGCAGGTGGTTGGTGTGACAGAGCAAGATGCAGAGGACAGGAAGAAATGGAAACAGATGATCCGCTGTGGTGACCCCTAACGGGAACAGCCAAAAGAGAAGAGAGGAAGAGTCTTTGTTTTATCTTCATTAAATGTTATATCCTGAAAAGACTTTAAACTGTCTCAAAATCTTCCACAACAACGAGATGTCCTTTTCTCGATTTATGAAGTAGAAAATAATATCATCTGGAAATAAAACCAATTTTTTTGATTACTACACCAATTATATCTTTGCATTTCTGAGTCCCTCATTTTCTTTGCAATGGCTCTAAATGCACAGAAAATAAGAAACGGAAAAGAGGACATATTTGCCTGGTTCCTACGTTCAAACACAGCTTACCAGAGAGGAATCTTCCCAATTTAATTCCTGCCCCAATCCTTCATGTATCCTCCTAAATGACCTTTTTAGTGTATAAGGAAATGAAACTGCATCCATTGCCCTACTCATAAAATCTCAACTAACCCCAATGAATGCTTTCGCTGCATCAAGACTCATTAACAGCCGTGGTATTTTCTTACATTCGGCTTCCTTCAGGATGATTGTTCTATTAATGTTGTCAAATGTTTGCCTCTTCTCCACAAAACCACACTGATCCATATCTATTGATTTTGGCAACACCTTTGCTATTCTTTTAGCTAGTATAGACTAAACACTTTATTTTCATGGTTTAAAATTAAAATGAAATGGTTCTATATGATGCTGAGTTTGATGGATCTTTTCCATCTTTAGGTAATGCAGCCACCATAGCTCTCTTCCAAGGTGGTGGTGCTTCCTTTACTTTTAAAATACTGTTAAAGATTTGGAAAACTTTATCACTTTCATCACTCTTAACGTACAAACTTCCACAGAAATACCATCTGCTCCTGGAGACTTTCCTGACGATTGACTACAACACCATTTTTATCTCATCTCCTCCAATCTTACCTGTTATAGTTGTCAATCTTTAACTATCTCTAACCTTAGCATAATTAAGTCTTCCATAATTATTTCCATTTGTGCTCTTTCTTTATTTCCACATTTCTCTGCTTTATACAAAGTTTAATACATTTCTGAAATATTTCTAATCCTCTACAGGACCTCTGGTTATTTTTCCCGCAAGTTTCACAACAACCCTTTCTACTTTCTGTTACCTACATTGCTGAGTTAAAAGCTTTTGTGCTTGGGAATTATCAGCAAAATTGTTGCTAAGCAGCAATCTTTCTAAACTTATGCATACTACCCAGATATGCCTTTATTTTCAAATGAGCACTCCATCTTCTTGTTCTAAGAGGTTCCCCTAATTCTGGGATACTTTAACTTTTGTCAGCAACTCTAGATAATTCCTATTACTTCTTAACCATATTGGTTTCACTTCTATTTTTTCCCTATTTTTAACTCCATTTTCATTTTACCCCACTCACTAGTTATAGCTTCTGATAAATATTTTATCTTCCCTAATAACTTTCTAATTTCCACTAACCATTCCTTAAGTTCCTCTCACTTATCAGGTAAGTAAGAAAGTGACAATGTCGCATTTTTACTTCATTACCCTGCACTTTTATCCTGTTTTTTATTATTGCGTGATCTGAAATAGGTTAATGGATGTATGTTGAAGCTTTCAATTAAATGCACATGTTCCTGTAATAATCCAGTTACTGTACCTTGGAGAGAAATATGTAAATTTCTTTCACGTTCCCACTACCAAATTCACATATTCCATACCAAATATCTTCATAAATGTCTTCTGAAATCTACCCTCTTTTGTTATATTTTCCCTTCTAGGTCCTCCAGATACATCCTCACTATTGTAAATCAAGTTCCAGTCTTCAGCTGTAACCAATATTCCCTGCAGAAAGCTGATTATTTCTCCCAGCATATTCTTAATCTCCATAACAGCAATTTTTGGTGGAATATAAGTACATGCCAGCCTAATTTCTCCTCCTTTGCCAACAGTCCTTTACTACCAAAAATCTACCACTATTGCCTTTTTTAACTCTTATCACTACTGGAACCCGTCCAACAATTAGTGCAATTACCCCCCTTCCCTTGTCCCTGATATTGTGCTGAATATATATCTTGAAATCCTTTCTTTGTCAAATTCACATCCACATTTAATTCCAAACAAGTCTCCTGCAGAATTACTAGTTGCACTTTGTCTTTCTTAATATAATTCAATACTGTCTCATTTCTGTCTATACCTGTAAGGTGATTTATGTTCCAAGATAATATGGATAGTGTAGCCATTATAATAAAAAGCTGTTGTTCCACCTACTATACACATCAGATTTTTGAATGTGCATTTCCACCTTTCATGTTACATGTACACACTGTTTGCCAGGATGATCTTTTATACAGTTTCTTTCCAATTACAACTTATGTCATGTTTTTCAAAACTTTAATGAAAGTCCTCAAAAAATTCAAAATACCCTCCTCCCATATTAGTTTAGAAGAAATGCACACAAAAACTATACACATCTTAAAAAATGAAGTTTAATCTTACAAACAGGAACAGCTGTCCCAAACTGACAGTTGCACCCACAGACATTACCTAACATAACATTAAGGTCATTCATGCCAAAACACATGCTGCAGCCTGTGCACCCACTTACAAAGATTGCAGTTTGTTCTTTTCTTGTCTCTTTTCCCCTCTCAGATATGAAGAATAGCTTGTATGGGTTCAGAAAACATTAACTTTTAGCCCTAAGAAACAATGCCCTGGCTATCTTTAAATAAAACTAAACTGTACAGAGTTCTAGCACTGCAAGAGAAGCTACTGTCTGTTATTTACTTCCCATAATTTCAAACTTTATTTTCACTGAAATGCTTGCTATTGTACTTTTAAGTTTTGCATTTCCCTCAACAAAAAATGGTCAGAATTCTCAGGATTAATTGCTTGGACCTACAGACAGCTCGCCTCCTTATAAAAGTAGTCAGCAATGAACCTCTGCAAATTTAATTCAGAACAGAATATACATCTGCCTTCAGCTGCAGACTTTTTTTTACCCCAATGAACATTTGCTAATAAAGGAAAATAAAACAAGCTAATTTGCAGATGTAGGAAACTTGGCATTTTTCATGGCTTCCATCATTTTGTCTTATTTTCAAGCCAACTTGCTTGTAAAAAACAGTTTATAGCTTAAATCAAGGGAATTAATTTAGACATTCACCCATTTAAAATAAGAGAAACTACCTAAATTACTAATACGGGTCTTAGCTGCTTTCTCATGTCCAGGTTTGGCACATACACTCTATGTGCCCTTTCAATTAAACCTGGCTGTGGTATACCAGTCTAGTTGCTTATTTGTGCTTTCATAAAATGAATAAAACCTGTTCCTTCCAGTTTCTGATACAACAGAAAATCTCAGTTTTTTTCTGCACAGTCTTCTAACTCTACCATTTTTTTAAATACCTGTTCTTGAGAAGTCTTTATTCAGCCATTTTTGAAGTTGTATCAGCTCATCTGAATATCTGATTAAAGCTTCATCTATTTTCCAGCCTTTTTTATTGGAATTGATATACTCCTTCAATGTTTAATTTATTTTAATCACCACTGAAAGCCATCTCTTGCATAACGTTGAAGATGGAAAGTATAGTTGTGTACACTTACCATAAATGTAGATGTTTGAGTTTATTCACTGTTGCAGTCATCACATTTGGGTTATCTGCTTGCAGTAACCCTCAGTCGGTCTGATTAACAAAGTCTTGGGTCCTGCGTCAGTTGTTGTCCCTTCTTCCATGACGTCAGTTCATCAGGGGTATAAAACATGCAGCTGACGCCATTACATGTTTTTTTGCACCAGATGTCAGGTGCACACCTAATGGAAAGCAATTAAATCTATAAATGTACAAGGTTATACCTCCAACAAAAAAGCAAATACACCAAAAAGCTTTTGAGCATAGTAAAGGAGAGCAGAGGTATGTGGTGCAGTGGTTAGCATTGCTGCCTCACAGCAAGAGGTTCTCCGGTTCAATCCTTGGCTGGGGTGCCTTCTGTGCGGAGTCTGCATGTCCTCCCTGTGGTCGCGTGGGTTTCCTCCGGGTGCTCCGGTTTCCTCCCACATCCCAAAGACATGCTGCAGGTGGATTGGACACTCTAAATTGGCCCTAGGTGTGCGTGTGAGTGTGCCTTCTGTGGAAGGTTGGGCGCCGGGCTGGCAACTCGACACTGTAAAACTCCACTGCCATTCAATGTGCGGACAAGGTGATCCGCTGTGGCGACCCCTAACCGGGAAAAAGCCAAAAGAAGAAGAAGAAGAAGAAAGGAGAGCAGAGGTATAGCCAAAAGAAGTAAGGGGGCTGGAGGGAGGGCAACCAGGACTGCAACAGTGAATACATTCGAACATCTACATTTATGGTAAGTGTAAACAACTGCACTATGTTTTTGTTTCACTGTTGCAGTCATCACATTTAGGTAGATTCCCAAAACTAAGGGTGGGAGGAGGAATTTAGATAGCAACAGGACCAGTTATAAGGCCCTGCAAGACTGCAGTGGCAAAGCCAGCTCTGGATTTAGAGAAAATTGGCAGATGGTAATGCTTGCTGAAAGTATGTACAGAACTCCAGGTAGAAGCTTCTAGGATATCCCTGGTAGGGACACCTCTGAGAAAGGCTGTAGAGGCAGATACAGCCCTGGCTGAATGGGGTCTAATCCCCTGTGGGATATGTTTTCCATGGTGCTTGTAGCAGAAATGAATGCAATGGCCTATCCATTTGGAAATTGTTTGCTTTGAAATAGCCTTCCCCTATGCCCCTGCAGCAAATGCCACCAGCAGTTTGTCAGATATCCTTTGAGGTTTAGTCCTGTCCAAGTAGAATCTAAGTTGTCTGTGCACATCTAAGGAGTGCAGTATCCGTTCCCCTTTCTTCTGTCGATAAGGAAAAGGTTGGCAAATGAATGCACTGATTGAGGGCCACACTAGATACCACCTTGGGCATGAAGGAGGGATTGGTCCTGAGAGACACCCTGTCCGCATGAAAGATGATGAAAGGCTCCACTGCCATGAGGGCCTGTAATACAGATACCCTTCTTGCTGAAGTGATTGCTAAAAGGAAAGCTGTTTTCCAATAAAGGAATTTTAAGTCTGCAGTAGCAGCTGGCTCGAAAGGAGGAAGAATGAGTTTTTCCAATACAAAGTTAAGGTCCCAGGCTGGAGTTGGAGCTCTCCTGGGTGGTCGTAAAAGTTTGGCCCCTCTGAGGAACTGCTTGAGCAGTGGATGAGAGAAGAGGGAAGGTTCTGTGCTATAATGAGCTGAAATGGCTGAGGTTTGAATTTTGATGGAGGAGAAAGACAGGCCCTTGTGAAGCATCTCAGTTAAGTATTGAAAAATCTGATGCAAATTGGGCACTGCTGTGCTCATCCCTTGAGATTAGTTCCAGGCACAGAATCTTTTCCATTTTTCAGTATAAGATTTTCTAGTACTAGGCCTCCTTGCCTCTAAAATGATATCCATCACTGGTTTACTGAGGGATAGTAAAAAAGAGATTAGGTAATTAGCCAGGCTGCTAGGTTCAGTGTTTGAAGCTGAGGATGCAGGATCTGGTTCTTGATGAGACAATAGCTTTGGAGTCTGAGGCAGGTGCCATGGGGCCAACAGTGACTCACTGTGTAAGAGGGGGTACCAGTGTTGGCATGGCCAGTCTGGTGCAATCAAAATCGTCCTTGGTTTGTATTGTTTGATCTTTAGTAGTACTTTGGAGAGCAGAGGTAGAGGAGGAAATGCATAAACTGATAGTTTTTTTTCCAGCTGAAGGACAGAGCATCCACTTTCCAAGCTTGTTTGTGGGGAGTCCTTGTGCAAAATGTGTCCAACTGATAGTTCTGGGCTCCCCCATTTGCTTGTCAACATGTTGAAAATCCTTGGTTCCAGTTTCCACTCATGTGGGTCCATGAGGTTTCTGCTTAGTTTGTCTGCCAGTGTATTTAGTTTTGCTGGCAGGAATTGAGCTTGTAGATGCACTTGGTAGCTCAGAGCTGTGTCTCATAATGCCATGGCTAGTCTACAGAGGGGGTAAGAATGTGTACCTCCCTGCTTGCTTACGTACCACATAAAAGTGGTGTTGTCCGTCTTTACCATTAATTGTCCTGGGAGAATGTGGTCCTTGAAGGCTGTCAGAACATTCTGTACAGCTAACATGTCTTTTTGATTGATATGCAGGTGCATTTGACTTGGGTTCCATTTGCCCTGAATGCTCTTCTCTGCCAGGTGAGTCCCCCATGCATAGTCTAATGCGCCTGTTGTTAGGGTTTGGGCGGCAGGGGGTAGTGTGAATGCTAGTTCCTTGTTTTGGTGGCAGGCCTCTGCTCACCAAAGAAACTCTAGGTGTAGGCAAGGTATGATAGGAATCATTGCTTCTAGATCCTGAGAATGTTGACACCATAGGCTTTTTAGATACCACTGTAGTTTCCTCATATGGAGTCTTGCATATGGAATTAGAAGAATGCAATGAATCCCAAGGCTTGTAGTATTTGCCTTGCAGATAGCAGGGTTTTTGTGGCCACTTGTTTGAAGTAGGGTGTCAAACGAATCTGTTTCTCTGGCGTGAGGAAAGCCAACTGGGAAGTTGTATTCAAGCTTGCTCCCAGGAGTATAACTTGTTGACAGGGTACCAGATGTGATTTATTTTCGTTTATGGTGTACCCCAGACAAGTTAGCACCCTTTGTACAAAGGCCAGATGATTCAAAAGTATGTCCTGGCTTTCTGCCTGAATTAAACAATCGTCCAGGTATGGGTATATTTGAATATTTCTTTGCCTGCAAAATGCAGTGACTGGAGCTAGGCACTTTGTGAATACCCTGGGCGCAGTAGATAAGCCAAAGGGCAGTGCAGAGAACTGATAGTGTACATAACCTGCTTTGAAGCGTAGGTATCTCCTGTAAGATTCCCGGATTGGGATGTGCAGGTATGCTTCCTTTAAATATAGTGTTGCCAACCAGGCATCTTTGCCTAGCATAGGGAGCAACTGGTGAAGAGTCAGCATCTTGAATTTTGGAATCACCAAAAAGGTGTTTAGCGTAGACAGGTCCAGGATAAAACACCATGACTGCCTTTTCTGGGTACCAGGAAAAGTCTGGAGTAGAAACCTTATCCCTTTTCCTCTTCTGGTACCAATTGAATAGCTCCCATGCTTAAGAGAAAAAGTCATTGCTTTTGGGCCTCCGCTCACTGATTTGGGGGTAGATCTGGCCATACGCTTAGTGCTGGTAATGTGTGGAAGTGAAATCTGTATCCCTGGGACACTATATTTAAAACCAATTTGTCCTGGGTAATGAGTTCCCAGTTCTTTGCATGAAGAGCAATCTTTCCCCCCAAAGGGGCAGTTAGTTGAGAAGTGCTTGGAAGTTTTAAAAAGAAGTAATTGAGACAGTTTACCATAGGGGGAGTTTTATTACTCCCAGATTTGGAAGTGGAGGCCCCCCCACCGCTTAGTCCTGTGTGTACCCTGGGATTGAAGCCTGGGAGCTCTGCTGGATCTGGGTTTGGACTGAGAAGGTCAGGAAGAGGCAGGAAAGGACCAATTCTTGGAAGGCCAATGCCTACTAAACCTTGGAGGTTGTACTTGTAAAAAAATATTTAACAGTTTGCATAGATTTTGCTTTTTCCTCCATCTTTTTAAGAACTTCTTCTACCTTGTTGCCAAACAGGCAGTCCTGGTTTAAGGTAGCACCCAGTAATTTCGCTTTAACATGATCTGGCAAGGATTGCTCCTTAAGCCAAGCATGCCTTCTAAGTACAGACCCAGTTACAGCAGCCCTGCAAGATGCCTCTAGTGAATCAAAACCACATTGCAAAGTATGTTTTCCAACTTGTTCAGCTGAGTGCAGTAAATCCTGTAAATTCTTATTTTCAGCACAATCAGGAATCATCATTTTCTGTTTAATCAATCCAATAATATGCTGCTGATACTTTAACATGGCAGTTTAAAGCCCTAATGGCCAAAGTTGCAGAAGTGTATATCTTCTTACCCCATCTATCCAGCGCCCTGGAGTCTTTATCAGAGGGGGTAGGATTTTTGGCAGTAGTAGCTGTAATACCCTTGGGTCCCTGTGAAATGGTCTCAGGATCCGCAGTAGGATTTTTTAAAAAGGGACTTGTGAGAGTCAGGGACCCTGTAATATCTGTCAGGTTTTCTGGGAGCAGGAGGTAAAGAGTCAGGGGCCAAACTAGATTCCGAAAAGGCATCATCAACAATGTCTAGTATAGGAGGTACGGCTAAAGGCCTGTGCTGGGGCACTAGTAAGAAATCCCTAAGCCTCTTTTTAGAATCAGAGACATCCTGGCCTTCCCAATGAAAATGCTCCCTGAGAGTACGCAAGGTTTCACCAAAAGAGAAATCCTCTGGGAGAGAAGCAGAGGGAATAGAGTCTTCTGCATTAGAATCCTCATAGGTAGACAAGGGTAAATCCTGGTCATCAGAGGAAACAGAAAATTCAGAATCCTGGTCAGAAGAATCATAACAAACTCAGTTCTAGGTCTCTTAGAGGGGGAAGGCTGGCTTCCCCTGATTAAAGTAATAAGGTCTTCAGCTATTCTTTTCATTTGTTTTTTAGGCATAGAGGCCTGACCATGCAGTCTGGGCGTCAGTTATCTAGGCATGGTACGAGGTTTAGGCCATAAAGAAGAAGATGGCATTGGTTTAATACGCAAGTCAGTAGGCCTGAATACACCCTCAGAAGCTGGTGCCTGCACAGCAGCTCTGGACCCATCCAAGGTAGAGACATCCGCAGGTTCCACAACTGCAGCATCTCGTGGCATACCGGATTCAGAATGGGTCTCAGTAGAGGCTTTCGGATCTGAAGTAGCGGGTATCAGGGGCTGCGAAAGCGCCTCACTGAGTACCGGCAAACTGACGACTGGCTTAGGAGAAGCGTCAACAGCAGCTTTGGACCTAGGCGCCCTGTCTCTGTCTTTATCTTTGCGTTTTTTTCGGAATGTCGGTAGTCGGATGGCTTACCGAAGACATATCAGGATAATTGAACCGAGCACCAAAATATTTAGAAGCAAAAATATACCAACGACGGATAGTTCATGGTTTAAATAAGGCACAAAACCGACAGCAAGTTACTTCGTGGTCAAGGCCTAGGCAAGGAATACAGTACGAATGAAAATCTTTATGAGGTATTTGCTTTCCACAAGTAATGCAATTATTTACTTTTACTGACATCAGTTTAGAGCAAGAAAAAGTCTCCCCAATGGGGTACTTAGCTTTTAGTTGAAGACTTCGGTTCTGAAACTCGAAAATGAAAACTTCAGGAGTCGGCCGACCGGCACTTGTGAACTGCTTCTGCTTTTTCTGCTTTGGGCACCGCACGGCAAGAAAGACTGATGTAATGGCGTCGGCTGCATGTTTTATACCCCTGACGACCTAACGTTATAGAAGAAGGGACAGCAACCGACGCAGGACCCAAGACTTTGTTAATCAAGCCGACTGAGGGCTACTGCAAGCAGATAACTCAAATGTGATGACTGCAACAGTGAAACACGAAGAACATCTGCTTATTAGTGAACAGCTGAAGGACTCTTCCCAGCCAGTGTTTAATCTCTTCACATTTTTTTTTTTGGTTGGTTTTCTTTCAGGTGCTATAAATTCTTCTATGCTGGCATCCAGGTAGTATCCTTACTAGTTGGTAACTGAATATTATTCAAGTTGACAATATCATTGGCTGTTATTTCCTAGCTTCTTTTTTTCACACTGGGACAGCTGAAATTAAGCTGTTGATAAGTATGCACAGTCAACTTGAAAGTCCTACAAAAAGCAATTATTAGAAAATGGAAATCAAAGTCTAGACCAACTGTATTTTAAGTACTGAATATTATACAATACATAACAGAACTGGAAGTGGGGTCTTTAGAAAAAGGGAAGAAGCAAATTACATACTAATAAATGACAATTGTGTAAACAATACACGCAGAATAATATTTAAGAGGAGTGAGGTTTAAGGGAAGGCAGTAATTGAGCAATTTTGGTTATTCTGGACTTATGATGGATATAAAGAAAGAACAAATGATGTATAATGTATGCAAATAGAAAAATATTAATATTTATTCTATAAATGTATGTTTGCCTATGTTTTAAATGATACTTTAATAAAGATGTTAAAAAGAAATGGAGAAATTTAACAATCCGTACTGTCATTTGGAAAAAAGAAACAGATTACTGCATTTATGTTGACGTTAGCTGAAGAGGGTGAATGATGTTTAGAGAATATTCCTAAAGCACCATCTAAGCAGGGGAAAGAAAGTTCTGCACTAACCATAACACAAGATCCTTTTACTCATGTCTGCTCGATACAACCTGTGGGTGCTCAAGTCACTCGGTTTAGACCTGGCAGCATCAGTGTGCTCCTGCCTTGAGCCCCTCTAAGACTTTCTCTCCACTAATGCACTAGTGCCCCAGTTGCCTCAGATCTGGTTTAACATCCTATGATACAAGTACAAATATAAACATACCTTAATTAAGTTAAACTCTATCAAGGAATCTTCAAAATCCTTCATGTCTTTCAGGTTCAAAAAAGGGGATAAAGACTGGGTTCTTGTATCGGAAAGACATGAATGAAATGATCTGGCATTATGATAAGTACATAACTTTCATATGCTCTTCATTCAGTCTATTCAATCTGACCTGTGGATCAGAATCCAAAGCTGCTTGATATTCTAGGCAGCATTGTAACTGAAGACCTTTCAGGATAGAGGCATTGAATGATGCCCTAGCCCTGGAAATGTAATCCAGCTTATAAATGATGGTATGCATGGAAGACCAAGTGGCAGCCTCACAAATTTTATCTACAGAATAATATCTGAAAAAGGGTTCAGAAGGTGCTATTGTCCTGCTAGAATGGGCTTTAGGCTTGCTTGGTAAAGTCCTGTTGTACAAGGATAAATGAAGTAACTACATTCTGAGAGCAAGCTCGAGATGGTAACCTTAGAAATGTGCCCTAACTTGTTGGATGCAAAGGAAATAAACATCTGTGAATCCTTCCTAAATTCTTTGGTTCTTTGAAGGGAAAACTGTAAATATGTACATCCACTGTATGGAGAATGCACTCTCCCTTGTTGGAATGATTGGGAAAGAAGACTGGAAGATGAACGGGCACAGTGACATGGTTGACTTAGAAGTAACCTTAGAAAGGAAAGATGGGTTAGTCCTATAGGGACGCCCTGTCTTTGTGGTACATTAAGTAAGGGGCTGATGAAAATAATGTGTGATGCTCCAGAACCCTACTAGCTGAATGAATAGCTACCAAAAGTTAGTTTTCCAGTAAAGAAACTTGAAAGTAGAAGAAACTGATTAAAATGGAGCTGTGGTTAAACTCTCTGTAACTAGGTTTAGATATCAAAGGGGAACTGGCTCTCTGATGGGAGGTCTGAGCAAAAATGCATCACTGAGAAAAGTTTCACAAAGGTTATATAATGTGACAGAGCATTTCTGATGGCTGGCATGAAAATTAGACTGCTGCTTATTGCACTTAATTGTAGAGAAACTAGATCTGGAAAACAGTTATGTCTGATCGGAAGCAAAAGACATCTAAATTCAGTACTGATAAAGATCAATAATTTGTGAGGAAGCCCAGAGCATAAATCTCTTCCATTTACTATGGCCATGTCCTGTGAGCAGAGACCTTACGGGAGGCTAAGATTCTGACCTCCTTCAAAAACAGAGAGACTCGTCATTGGCCATTACTAGAACTGAAGAAACCAAGTGGTTAGTTTCAGTTTCTGGAGATCTGGGTAAGGCTTCACGGAGGGATGTTCATAGGTGTATACTTGGCTAATGGCCCTGGAGCATTTACAAGCCTAGCCCATAGAAGTGGCCTAGCATCATGCCGCCCGACGTTAGTTCCAAGTGCCTCTAACAAGTAGATCCACTGGAGTGATTCCCAGGGTGAACCTTTCTATTACCCATCCACTCAAGATTTCTCTTGAAGAGCGCAGTAAGGTGCTCTGCTTGACATGTATGGAAGTCTATTCCAGAGCATGGGCAGTCTCTGGGTGAGGAACCTTTCCCTCCAGCATGTTCTGTTGATTATGGTAATGAGGTGAAGGTCTCTGTAGCATGTGGTGCGTAGAGATTGGGATTTCTTTAGCAGCATTTCTAAAAGAGCTGGGTCAGACATGGTTTTGTAAGTCAAGCAGAAATTGCCTCTAAGTAGGTGATATGAGACAGAGAATTGCTGGAGTCTTGAGTCCGTTCATGTAGGACATGTGCTTAAAGCCTAGGATCCTCTTTGTGAGGTACTTCTGTGGCCTCTCCAGCTGTTGCAGGTGTCAAGTGAGGTATATGCCAAATGGGGCATTATACTCGATGATTGGTCTAATGAGGGTAGAGTAGCATTCCTGGATGCAAAACCCTTGGTAATGAGATGTGCTACATAAAAGGACTTTCTGACCACAGTGGAAATGCGGTGGTCAAAGGAGAGATTGCTAACAACCTGCATCCCCAGATCTCTTATAACGCCTTCAGTGTTCAGTGGGCTCCCATCAATGTGGTAATTAGTGGGAATTGAGTTTTTACCAAAGGAGATGACGATGCATTTTTTGGCGTTAACCTTAAAGCTATAGTTTCAACACCAGTCACTGGTCTCAGTCAGACCTTTATGTAGGATGTCTGCATCACTTGGGGAGTTAATGGCTCCCAGCTTGCAGTCATCTGCAAACTTGGTCAGCCAGAGTCCCTTTGTGTTGGCCTGGACTTCTGAGAAATAGATGCCAAACTGGAGAGGACCCAGGACCGATCCCTGTGGGACTCCACTCGTGATTGGTCGGTAGTCTGACTTAGAACACACATTGTGAAAGTAGCAGACTCCATCTGTGAGCCAATCTGCAACCCACCTAATGATATAGGGGTTGATGCCTAGTTAGGTGAGTTTATCAATAATTCCCGAGTGAGGAATGGTAGCAATGGCTTTGGCCAGATCGAGGCAGGCTGTATGCACTGCCTTACCTTCATCCACACCCTGGTGACTGACTCAAAGAAGTCAACCAGGTTAAGCAGGCATGATCTCCCTTTCACAAAGCCAAATTGCATGGGGTCTAGAGTTTGAAGATTTCCTATATCTTTGTTAATCAGGTCCACAATGATGCACTCCATAGCTTTACATATCAGACTCGTCAGGCTAATTGAGCGATAATTCCCAGGGTTTGTAGTTGCTCCCCTTCATGGAGAGGGATGACTGCAGCAGTGCGTCATTCAGTAGGGACAAAGCCTGAGGTGAGGCTGTGACTGAACAGGTCACACAGATGTGGTGCCAGTTCGCTTTGTAGTTCATGTAGAACACAGCCAGGGATATTATCGAGTCTCATGGAATCTGTATTCTTGGCCTTGAACAATGCAGCTTTAACCTGTAATGCAGTAATGCTGGGTGCCTGGCATTCTTCCGGTATTGTGATTGGTCCGGGGGGGGGGGTAAAGTTAACACTGAATCTGTTGGCTCAGTATAGGAGGTACCATTGTGCAGTAAGTCAGAGCAAATCACGGTATTGCCGTGGAGGTTCTTGATATAGCTATAGAAGGCTGTGTGATTGTTTTTAGTGTCTGCCGCAATTCTGCCTTCATAGCTGGCTTTAGAGGATTTGATGAGGGATCTCAACTTTTTGTTGAGGTTAATAAAAGAGTTTTTCCAGTCTTGGGACTTCACCTTTTTCTGCAACAGTTTCTTCCTTCTGTTGTGGAGTTTATTACTGGCACGGAACCACCAGATTGGTTTTCTTTTTTTGGAGGAGAGCGTCTTGGTTCTGTTGGGTATGGCTAGTTCCATACATTTATGTACATGTTCGTACAGTTCATTGGTGTATGACTCAGCAGTCATGCAGCTATTTTCCACTGGCATGGCTGCCGTGAAGTTAGCCTCCTCTGTTTTTAGGAGTCCACTCAACTTTGGAGAAGTTTTTCAAGATTATTACCTTTGTGGGTGTTGTGGGTGAGATATGGATTTTCATGTTGATTAGTTTATGGTTGGATCTGACCAGGGAGGGATTGACTATTGGTGTAGAGCAACTGCGCCCATTTAGTAATAACCAGGTCAAGGATGTTGCTTCCTTTAGTGGGGGTCAGAATGAGCTGGTCCAAGGCATTGGACTTTATGAATTCCAAGAAGTGTTGGGACACTGTATTAGTGCTTGAGTAGTTTTCCCAGTTGATGGAGAGGTAGTTGAAATCTCCTAGTAAGAGAGTGCTGGGTTGGACCTTGATAAATTCCAGGGTGCTTAGGAATGTGGAGTGAGAGTCTAGGGACATGGTTGAGGACCGATAGGCTATGACCTGGATCGCCATCTTACCCAATGTTAGTTGTGCCTGAAGTATCTCAGATGCGTTATGCTGGGCTACTAGTCTGGAGGTGTCCATAGCCTTTATGAATATAGAGACACCACCGCCCTTGGAGCTTCGGTCCATGTTTTGGTGCCGAAAGGTGTGGAAAGAGTTATGGCATGGTAGCGCAGGGGTGCTTTCTGCTCTTTTAAACCAAGTTTCCGTTACAGCACAAATATCGATGTTCTCCATCTTGAGGAGTGGTTCGAGCGAGTGCATCTTGAGATTTAGACTACTAGCGTTGAGCAGCATGACCCTCAGATTGCATTTATTTATAGCAGTTGCAGTGGTAATTTGGTCTTTGGAACCACCTAAAAAAGACACTAGAGGGGGGTGGCAAGAGCCTTAGCCAGTACCCTGAAACCCAAGGGTGACAGATGCAGCCCATCTCTGGCAAAGCATCAAGGCCTGTCAATCATGTCATCCCAAGCAGACAGATACTGGATCCCCTTAGAATGACACCAGAAACTTAGCCAATTGTGAAGCAAGATCCAGTGCCAAATCCAAAATCCAGGGGTGCTCCCAGAGATGAAGACTGAGAAAGGGAAAACAAATCTGTCTGGGCCAAAAGCAGGCTATGAAGATGACAGTGGCCCTTCACTTGATTGCTTTCTGTATGAAACTGGGGATTACAGTCACATGTGGGTGGCATAAAGATAACTCAACAAAGGTCTCCAAGAAGGGATCATGGCAAAGTAACTGATACATCTGATGTTGTATGGGGGAGACAAAATGGTCACAGCAAGGGTCCACCACAGGGAATGAAAATCTGATTGACTATCATTGGATTGAGACACCAATCATATGGCATGGGAAGGGATCTGCTATGGCAGTCTGCAAGGCTAATGAGAATTCATGGAATGTGTGTTGCTATGAGAAAGCAGTGCAAGGTCATCAGCTATTACCAAACCCACACTGCTTCTCAGCATAAGGGGGTAGGATTTTTGTTTCACATTGTTGATGCACCAAACTACAGTAATGCTGTCCATTTGGATAAGAAAAAAAGAAACACCCAGAGGAAGGTAATCCTGAAGTTCCTGCAACATGCAATACAAGTAGTATCACCCTCAACTCTAGGATACTGATGTGAATGTCGGCCTCTGTGTCTAACCATAAACCTTGGACCGTTCTTCCACTGTAATATTTCACCCCCCCCCAACTAGGAAGGAGGCATACATGGTCATCACCACTATTAGGGAAGACAGAAGGAAATGTATACCAAAAGGAGTCACTGGGAAATCCAGCCACCATTTTAAGTGCTTCCTGTATGAGTTGATTAGGATAATCTATTTGGAGAGAGGGCACAGATGTTGAGACAACTGCTCATGAAGGAGCCACTGTAGAATCATGGGGTAGAGAACAAACATCATCAGTTGCAAAATAGAACCATGACTGGGGATGGGGCATGAAGTAGAATGTGCACTGCCCACTTCAAGGTTTACATTCTGTCCATTGTAAGGGAAACTATGGACAGTGTAGTATCCAAATGACAGCCAATGAAAAATAATCCTTCAAGCTGGTTGAAAGTTTGACTTCTGAAGATTCATGGTGACTACTATAAATTGCCACAGCCTGAGTAAGCAATCCCTGGCCTCCCTAAAAGACACCATCAAGGGATCAGCTAAGAGCCACTCATCCTGATTCAGAAAATCCCTGTATTCCTAACAGCCAGTCATCCAGATTCAGAAAATTCCTGTATCCCTGGAGATGTAGAGTCTCCTATCCAGAAGCAAAGGAACCTCTTTGCCACTTTCACAATCTTAATATGAACGCAAGTGTCTTAAAGGTGTGACAAATATATGAGCATATTTATGACATTCAAAGAAAAGTCAACACCAATGCATTATATAGGCACACTACAGACTGTGATGGAGCAGCATTCAAGTTTTTTGTTTTGGAATCAGTGGCACAGTGCAATAGGGGAGGCAATTGGCCTGCATTATTGTCCCATAAAGAAACATGTTGGCAGATATTTTTGGAATCTAATAAGCCCCCTGGGTTGAACAATTCCATTTCAATTGCCCCTTATCTAAAATTAAAAGCAGAACAACTGTAAGGTGCAGATAGATTTTATTATATCATTTTATTATTTTGTGTAGCACATATATATATATTTTCTACAAGCACACATGAGAATTTTAGATGGAACATTGTGTCTATTTTTTGTGGTTATATATATATATTTTAAAATTCTTCAATATTTTGTTTTGTTACATTGGCACAACTGGTTGCTATTATATAATATACAATATAGATAATTTTGTACAAAGACATCATGTTTATGTAGCAATATACATGTAGGCATTTTTTATTACAAGTGATGACTATCTTATATTTCATATGATTTTAGGAGGTATTGATTATGCATATTAATACGTGTAATTTTTGATGCATACATTATTCAAAGTAATTGAATTTTATGTGAATGTTTTATTGCTTGATATGTACTTTTGTTAGAATATTTTTATTCAGTACGCTTTTGCTTTAAAGTAATAATTATGTAATTAATTAATTAAGCAGGTTTTGTATAAAACTCGTGGAGAAGAGTGGTTGTTATCTGAAGAAGTTGTTTTTACAACGAAAATGTTGCTACAGTTGTGATACGTTAGTAATAAACTGTTTTCTGCAGGAGCGTGGTTTTTTGATTCTCGACGGGTTCGTCATCCTTATTGTGAGTTGGTGTTTTTTGCCGGTTTCCCTGCCTGTTTGCTGCTCTGTCTCAAGAGGTTTTTGTTGGTGTTGCAGCTTTTGGATTTGTCTGGTGTTGCTTCCTGTATGAGTTGAGTAGGATAATCTATTTGGAGAGAGGGCACAGATGTTGAGACAACTGCTCATGAAGGAGCCACTGTAGAATCATGGGGTAGAGAACAAACATCATCAGTTGCAACACTCTGAGAAATAGAACCATGATTGGGGATGGGGCATGAAGTAGAATGTGCACTGCCCACTTCAAGGTTTACATTCTGTCCATTGTAAGGGAAACTATGGACAGTGTAGTATCCAAATGACAGCCAATGAAAAATAATCCTTCAAGCTGGTTGAAAGTTTGACTTCTGAAGATTCATGGTGACTACTATAAATTGCCACAGCCTGAGTAAGCAATCCCTGCCCTCCCTAAAAGACACCATCAAGGGATCAGCTAAGAGCCACTCATCCTGATTCAGAAAATTCCTGTATTCCTAACAGCCAGTCATCCAGATTCAGAAAATTCCTGTATCCCTGGAGATGTAGAGTCTCCTATCCAGAAGCAAAGGAACCTCTTTGCCACTTTCACAATCTTAATATGAACGCAAGTGTCTTAAAGGTGTGACAAACACAACCAGTTGCCTGCTGTGAGACAGGGTACAACTGATTGCAATGTGACCATTTTAAGCTGGGTTTACATACATATTTGTTTAGAAAAGTAACATCCAATGCGGGCATGAGGTCCTGACTTTTCCTGGGAACAAAAAGAATCTTGGATACAATCCTGAATTTCTCTGGTTTGGTGGGTCCTGCTGGATGGCTCTTTTACAGAATGACAAAGTGGCCTTGGTCTGACTGGGTGGAACATCTGGCAACAGCTATTTTGGGTTTAGTGGTGTAATGAAGAATGGTACTGAATAGTCTCTGGATATAATCTCTTTGACTCATTTGTCCTGTATACTTGCCTGCCATCCCACTAGGTAAAGGAACAGACGACCCAGACTGCCTCCAGAATGGAGCAGTTGAGCAGCTCTTCAGGGACATTGCAGTAACCTGTCTGAAAGTGTGTGCGATATTCCTAGTTCTGCTGACCTCCACGCCCTCTGGGCCTGTGTCCATTAAAGAGCATGCCTCTGCCATGACCACCCTCATTAGAAGATGCTTCATACTGCTGATATCTAGACTTTCTGAACCAGAGTGAGCAAAGTCCCTTTCGTTTCCTACTATATGCTCTTTGAGGGACACTGATCTTTACTCTGACAGAATAGTGTCTTGCCATCCTGCTCACATTTCTGCATCCTTTCTTTCACTAATGGACCAAACAACAATCTGTCAAATAGGGAATTGTTGAAAGGCACCTCGATGTGGTCTGCGAAGTTACAGAAGCACAGCCACACCACAGCAGACACCTCAATGCTACTCTAGACTCTGGCTGCCCTCGCCACTCCATCCACCACACTTTTCATGAGGCACAAAGAATTTCATAATGTTGGACATGGTTGTCAAAGTTACTTCTAATCACTCCATATACTCCAATGCCGGGGAGAGGGGGTTTCAGACAGGTTAGAGCCCACTGAGCTAGATCTCCCTGAAAAAAATTCACCTTTAATGAAAAAGTGACTGAAACATACACCTGGTTCTTCAAACTACCCATCACCTGTGACTCCCTGTTTGTAGGATGGATAGAAGCCAAATCACTAATCAGCACTTTTTTAGGTACTGCTGTCACAATGATGGAATCTATCGGGGGTCTTTGCCCAGTGCTGCTTGCCCTTGGGAAGCCAAATGATCTTATTCTGTTTCCATTGTACTGTCAAACATGTTTTTGGCTCCTGCCATTAATTCCTCACTGACAGGTCAATTACATGTCTGCTGGAATTACCACCCAGAAGAAGATGGGGTCAAACTATAAGCCTCAAAAAGTATCACCTTATCCTTAGAGGGGGTGCGGTCAGTGGGCCATCATCCCCTCTGCAGCATAAGTTCTTAGATTTTCCCAATTGAGAAGTCTTTGGAAGGGGACTGGAGAGATCCTTATCATCTGAGTTGGTATCAGACGCATGCCTCTCAACTGTCCAGATTTTCAGAGAATGTTCAGATTTCTTCCTCATATTTTTGGTCTGTTCCTCATAAAATTCCTAGTTTTCTGGCAAATCAGTGAGGACTGAATTCCCTAGATAATGACATTTGAATTTCAGACTTCATATCCTTCTGAAAAATGCATGGTAATGCAAAATCTTGTATTCTAGTAACTTTCCAAGTTAAGAGCAATATTCAAAATTTATTTCCATTTTTGGGATTGTTTTCCCCATTCTTTTTGGCTTTGTTCAGAGTTCTTGTACAAAAAGGTATGATCAGATGTAAGATACTCTGACAGGGAGTCTGTGTGTTTGCTTTTGCACATTTTTACTACATCAGGGGAGGTATTATCCAACTCCTCAGAGGTCTTCACCCACAGTGGAGCAGTAGGTTTGAGACTCACGGTCTGACTCTGACCCAAGGATGCCTGACAGGAAAAAGATGAGAGAGAGTGGGAGTCACAGGATGGAGCTGATCACAAGGAAGGGTGCATCTCTGCTAATGTGGAGACGCAATAATCCTCCCCAAAACGTGAAAGGCTATTCTGAACTCCACAAGATCTAAGGAATGAGTGTCTACTCCAAGCTAATATATCCCAGGTGGAAGATCAGCTCTGAAAACAAGAGCTGAGAAGTGCACTGGGGAAGGAGCTAGCAGCAGGGTTCATATGGCCTGTACTCACTGCCTTCAGAACAGAAAGTGAATGTAGAACTTCCATCCTATGCTGTGTCTTAATAAATAAGCTCAGACAATCCAGGTCTGCTTCTAACATGAACTTGTATTGGTCTGAAGGATCTTGGTGACGGTGCAAATGGAGGTCAAGATTGGACTAAAATGCATCTCCTTTTCAGATGACTGTGTGTAGCTGGTTGCTTAGGTAAAATGCCCTGTACAAAAAATATTCTCCTGATCCAGAGGCCAAGTGTATACGAGTATGTAAAACATGGAACAATCTTCCTATAAATGATCAGGCTAAACGCCATATTCCTACCCTTCAAACATGGCCTAAAAGAATTTTTAACTAAAACGTGGAACTGCTCCTGTTCTAAACCTCGTTAATCATCTATATGCTTATTCCTCTATCCCCATCCTATCTACTTCCTCTCTAATAATCTCACAATTACCTTCTCTTATTAACATTCATCTTTCTCTTATTTGATTAAGCACTATTATCCTATTTAGTTAATCCTACTTATCACCATATACCATTCTCTCATACTTACTTTTCTAAATCTTCACTTCTATCTTATACTACTGTACTTACCCTTTTCCTATACTTATTTTCCTTCTACCACCTTTATTTTCTCTTCATGTAATCCTACAGTTGAAACAGGATGGCATTAATGAACAGGATCTGCTGATTTGGTACTTTGTATATAAGTTAGCTTGTAGTCTCCCATATTAGATTCGCATTTGTAGCTTGCATTTCTGAGTCTCAAAAATATGCAATACTGCTCAGAACAAAATTTGTTGCCACAACACGATCTATGTCTCAAGAATTTTGTTTGAGACAGACAGTAATAGGATATTCACAACAGTGACACAGATTTGGAAATAAAAGAATCTAGTACATAATTTCATCTACCTGCAAATTTATGAGACAGCATTGCAAATTAAGTGGAATTACTGCAGTGGAGAAGGAATTAATAATCCGCACAGAACCATTCTTTACTTACCATTTACTGAACAGGTCCCTTTTAAGTATACAGCTGGAATGTATTAGACTTGCAACAGATGCAGTGGAAAGAGGATGACAAGCATAGATGACCTGACCTTACGACAGTGTGCATCTTTGGATGCAATGAGACTGGAGAAGGGATACCGCTTCAGGTTTATCATCCTTTCAAAATGCATCAACTGTAAGACAACACTATTTTTTCTGACTGCATACTTGCAAAGAATCATATTACAGAAATTAACCGAAAAAGTTTTTTTAAAGAGAAATTCCATTGAAATTAAAGATAATAAATTAATGCTTTCAAACTTAAAAGACTAATGAAGCCATATAATTTCTGGTCCATGCATGGTAGGAACTTCTAACTGAGAAGAAATGCATGGTCAGTCAAGACGAATTGCGAAGACAGAATTCTTAAAGGATTTTTTTCACTGTTATACTGTAATGACAAGAAAAATTCCAGGTCTATGTTTCTGCAGTGCAACTGGTACATGTATGTTTAAAGTCATAACGCAGTAGCACACAAGAATGCAAAATGTGGTATCTGTTGTTCAAAGCTTCCCAAAGATGCCAGACAAGTAAAATGTGTCATGAATACAGATCAAATGATTGAACTGAGTGTAAGCAACATTTTCAGCATTTCAAAAGTACAGACATTTTGTTTTCTGGAAGACAAAATCAATTGCCAGGAAAGTATGTAACATAATTCTGTGATATGCAGTTGAAAAAAGAAGATCAAGTTTATTTTTTGCGAACATTTTCAGTGACTATATGCTTTTGTAAAAAAATAAATGTGATAAATTAACAAAATGTTTACATTTGCAGGTCTTCATGCAGTTAGCAGTAACATTTAATAACACAATGAATTCCAGATGTCATAATGCGCTGGCTGTTTGCCAGGAGGGTTATAAATTCTAATCTGAAAGCTTGATGGCTTCCAGCAATTCTTATGATAAGACAGAAAAACTTGCATATTTATTTAGTTATTCTAGATTTTGCCTTTAGAAATTAATTTTACTGGCAGTTAATGTGACAGACCACATTATTTCATTATTTTAGAGTGCCAGCTTTTTAAACTTTCAAGTTGTTGTGCATTATTTTTATTTAATGCAAAAAGAAAAATAGCGGTGAACTGGCCAGTAATGATATGCATTTTTATTCTTAATATTGACATCACATGTGAGGTAATTGTTTTTCATACACAAAGCACTCTAGGATGAAAGGTTATACTGCCACAACTAAGAGGCATTGCTTATAGCATAAAGGCATTATTTTACCTTTGTGATTTACAAGAACAGAAAAATTAAAATGTGTTTTTATGTATGATTGCATGGCATTTTAAGTTATTTTATGCATTTCAATAACAAACTAAATATTTTCTGTGTACGTTTTTTTTAAGTACACTTGCAGATCAGATTTGTGCATGGATACGTAGACTCAAAATGTTGCACTGCACAGGTATTACATCCCCACTCCCACACTCACACACAGTCATGGAACTTTTTTATTGTTTGAACTGAGGAATGATTAGTTTCTTAGAGTGACAATTACAGGTTTATATCTTTATGCACTTGTTTGGTCAGTTTGATACAGCACTTCTTAATTTTGATAATTTCATGAATGAATTTTAAATATGTAATTAAGCAATGACTTGCACATTATGTCCTCTTACAGTATTTGAAAAGAGGATTTAATTGAGAGATTGTAAAGTTACCAAATTGCTGGGGTTGTTTAACAATAATTCAGGCATATTTGTGAAATGGTTTATTGGGAACGTATACAATTGTAGTAATGCAAAAGGAATATGTACTTCTGAGTTATAAACAGTAAATCAAAATGTTTTATCTTTCCTGGGAAATGCAATAAAAATACCCAAAGGGCCCCTGGATGTCACAAGAGTCAATATTTTTGAAATGTATTTACTGCATATCCACTGAAGATAAAACTGAGAATATTCTAGTTTCTTTATTAAACATGATTTACTAATTTAATAACAGGAACTAATTAGCTTATGGGCTACATACTTCACAATGAGATTTTAGTGGAACATTATAACTGGATTACCGATAGGACAGCTAACAAAGTTACATGAAAGGGTTATTAATCTGTCAACTTGGGTATACCAGATATTTTAAGTGACAAATAGGCAGACCAGATTTTAAAACAGTATTTTTGACAAAGGAAAATAAATGTGCAGCTATGAATTTCCAAATTTAAAAGATTTTATTTCGCAAAAACTTTTGAATGAATCCACATTTTTTCCTATTGCCATAAGGTAGATATCCTAAGTAAGATGAAAACAGCTGCAGACTAAAGCTTACAAAAAGGACAACTTTGTTTCAGTCATAGGCAAAATTATTTTTAATATGCATTCACAAGGTAGAGGGGTACAAGACAAGGCAGGCATGTCTTCAACTCCGCTAAAAAATGCAACTATAGGTACTGACTTCTGAGTCAATAGTCTGACATATGAAGCACACAAAAGGCTAAAATGTTGCAGTGATTGAGGAAAACTGAGGATTATAATAGAAAGACATTTCAATAACTTTTTTTATTCATTAGCTGGAGTTAACCTCTAAGCAGGTAAACCAGAGTAATCCATTAAACAGCTGAAACCAACAAAAACTGGAATTTTTTTCAAACCAAAGGTAACCAGATTATTTTATACATATGTACACGTGTGGACTTTCACATTTTTTTCTTAAATTACAAGCTACAAGATAAAATTTGCATTTAGAATACAATCCCATATTTATATTTTTTTCTGAACAAATTCAGTAACAGATTAGAAAAGTTCAAATCTTTCTGAGGGGAATTATGAACATAATACGTAATTATGAACAAGAGAGAATGGTTAATTCACTTACAGGGCAAAATAAATAAACAGTTAAAGGAGCAAGACCACTTGCACAATTAAATGTGATACATCACAGTTAGGTGTGGCATAACTAGTATTTTATGTCTGTGCATCAGGGGATGGTTACTTAGGAAGTTTGAAACACTTAGTGGTTACAATTTTATTTTGTAGTTATATTGATCAAAGATCTGACTCATTCATTAGACACGATTTAATAACTTTTTTTTCTTTTAAAGATAAGGGTATCAGTAGTTGACAGCACAAAATTTTACTGAAATTATTTCAGTAGGAAATATTAATTCAACATTCTGTAAATGTTAGATTTATAGAACTGCTTTCTCAATATGTATAGCATGTGTATGTGATCAAAATATTTTACAGTACAGCATCCCAGCTGAAGCTATTCAAGTAACAGCTTGAAAAGTGAAGCGTCACATTTACTGTGACATATTTGTCAATATGATTTATATTACTACCTGAGGAAACAAGCAGTAAATGATGCTTAATAAGACCCAGGAAATTAGGCTTTAAAAGTGTAAATTATTTAACTATTAATGACCCTGAAATATGGGAAATAAGATACTAGCAGGGTATTATATATCTTATTTAGGGAAACCGTCACAGAGGATATGATTTTAATGCATGCCAGGATATACAGAGGGAGAATGTAAGTTGCAGATGGATTTGTGGAACTGCAATAAGAGCAGTAGGAAATGTAAAAGTATATAGAGGGATAATGCAAATGGCTGTTATATACAGCAATGTTCAGGCAGGTTAAATCCTGACTGTTTTGATATGGAGTTAGACATATTTTTAAAATTAAAGTACATCTGTCACTTCCAGAAGCATCTTTATTTTACAACGAATTTGCAAAAAAAAAAAAAAGAAGATTATAGTGTGTTTGATTTTTTTTTTTTTTTTTTTTAAGTTTCACTGTCCACTCACAAAATGTCATGGTAGGTATTGGGCTGTGATTTATATACAACCACAAAGCATTATAGGTAAGTACAGACAACTTACCTATTTAGAGGAGGAGATAATTATTTGTATTGTGGTTTAACTACTACATAATCGTGCAGTAATTCTCAATGTGAGGTGTTCCACCTGCAAGAACTAGATGATAACTTTTCGTTCTGGGAAGTAAACTACTACTGATGCATTTTGCATGAAAATGCAGTGGCTTATACATTCATTTAGAAAGTTAGGCATTGTGGGTTTGGTCTTTTATGATGTCATGGCATGGATGTTCATCTCTGAGAAAAAAATCCAAGTGGATGTGCTTTACAAAACAAAATGCAAAAACATGCCTTCTGCATCAAAAACTGTTTGCATTGTACTGTACTGTATATGGCATGGACGCGATATCCAACTCCAAAGGTTTGCTACTTGCACTTGCTTCAGAACATGACAAATACACTAACACAGGTAAAGGAGAAATATATGCATTCTCTGAGAAAAGGGAGAATACTTGAGATAAAAGTGCTCAAAATCACTCCCTCCAGGTAATGAAAGGGGACTAAGAAATCATTTGGGTTTACCTTATTAGGTTCTAGATCTTTCAAATGCAGAAGGAGCTGATGAGCTTCAAATCATTTGGTAGATATACATCTTTTCCCCTAGCATCAAAATACTCCTAAAATGTTTCACCAAAAATGCTTGGTGAAACTCTTGAGAAAATCTTTTTTTTGCAAGGGGAAACCCCACCACCACCACCTTCCACATGGAGGAACATTCCCCACAAAAACTGAACTTAAATATACCTACTCCATTGTCCCAAAACAGTGGGGAAGAGGGAATTATCCACTGTCAGAGAAAGTGCTTTCAGCAAAAATATTTCCACTAAAACATCATTCACCAAAATTGCCAGTCTACTGATATGCTTCCAATAGCTCACCATGGACATGGTTAACTAATCTGTTTTCAAGCTGGGGAGGGAGATTTTAAAATGCCCTTAGCTTTAACATTTAATCTTGCTATGTTTTATGTGTAGGACCTTAATAATAAAAACAGTACAGAACAGGTACTGAAGAGTTAGTAATAGTCATGGAGTACACATGCATATAAATGCACAGAGTAAGTGACAGCACTCAAGCCAAAAGGTGTACTTCAGATCTAGTGCTCATTTTTTTTTTAAGCCTTCTGTCTATCCCACTGAATTACGTTTCTGTGCTGGTCTGAGGACGATCAGATGGTTACCTGACAGAAAAATGTTAGATGGAGCACTAAACACAAGTATCAGAATGGATTTCTTCACATGAATTATTTTAGACATTGCTTTTAAGCAAACTGTGAAACTGTTTCCGACCTCATGCTATAACAGCTGCTTACTACAAGGCTAGATAAGAAAGCACAGCTCTGCTTTGTTTGCTTGAGCTGCAGTGTGAACAAACAAATGTCGGACATTGCATGACTAGGAGCAAAGAAAAAACATTGCGAAAACTGATCCACTACTGTTGTGTTTTGACTTTGCTTTCACATTTATGGACTACTGTCAGATGTAAAGGCAAATTAATGAGTGTTAGAATGTGAGATCATGGGAAACATGCTCAGTAATGGAGAAATGTAACAATCTGAGCTGTCATTTAAATGACAAAATAAACAGATTATTACATTATGTTGCCGTCAGCTTAGGAGTATGAATTATGATTGGAGAATGTTCCAAAGTACCAATTAAGCTGAGAAACTATTGATTTTGTAAATTGTTTTATGTATACAAATTGATCTGTCGTCTGCCAAGTTAGGTTCATGCTTGTTTGCATTTTTTTTTTTTTCTCGGAAAGGTTCTATCCTGTCCAGAGTAAACTTTATTACCATAACATGATTTATGTCTCAAGAATTTGACTCCAGCTAGATGGTGATATGATATTTACAACTAGATAGGCGGGAATTATTGCTAATAGAAGCACTGAAGCCCTGCACACAATTAAATGTCCATTTTATAATTCATTCAGACTTTTATAAAGTTATTCAAAAAGGACAGATTGGGGCGGCCGCGGTGGTGCAGTGGTTAGCGTTACCACCTCACAGCAAGAGGTTCTCTGGTTCGATCCATGGTTGGGGTACCTTCTGTGTGGAGTCTGCATGTCCTCCCTGTGGTCGTGTAGGTTTCCTCCGGGTGCTCCGGTTTCCACCCACATCCCAAAGACATGCTGTAGGTGGATTGGACACTCTAAATTGGCCCTAGGCATGAGTGTGTGTGTGCCTTCTGTGGAAGGTTGGGCGCCGGGCTGGCAACTTGACACCGTAAAACTCCACTGCCAATCATGAGCGGACAGGTGATCCACTGTGGTGACCCCCTAACTGTGAAAAGCCGAAAGAAGAAAAAGATTCAAAAAGGACAGATTGCATTGCAACTACTAAATAAGACACTGGAAGCTGCACAACAAACTGTGATCAATTTTTTTTAAAGATAAAGGAAGCATTATGAAGTCTGCAAATTAAACTAAGAAAATAACCACCTCTCATTAATGAACGCTTTTTATGTGGTCACCCATGGCCATAATAACTGAATGTGTTATGGCATCCTTTAATACTTGTAACCATTTAATTATTTTCGGTACTTGCTAATCATCTTATAATACAAACAGCAGTAGAAGGTACAAAATGCTCTTTCAAAGGATACAATTTACTTGGCTTTATGCTTAGCCTGAGTTAGTCAAGTCAAGGGGTGGACTGTGAATGCCCCCCCCCCCCCACATTTTGTCTCATTTTATCAACTTGATTTCCTTACGGTGAGGCATGAAATGGTAAAATAAGAAGCAAAAGCATGACAGCTGCATGACTCTGAATTCATCAACTAGATCTTACACTTCAGGTGTTCACCCACATCAAGCCCAAAGCCTAATAAAGGTCCTCAAAGAGCTTGCCACCATAAGAAACTGGGTTAAAAACCCTTGAACCCACCCATAAATCTAAAGTGGATTTAAAAGATCCTGACTCCAAACGGAATTTTATTCCACCATATGCATGTTCTCCCATAGAAAGTTATTCCATATAGATGTTTTACCTAATATACTATTCACAAAATAGTTATTTCTGGTATTCACAGAGTACACCCTTAAATACTCCATGACAATTTCCAAATCTGGAATCCTTAAAATACTTACAGTAAAAAAGATCTTCTCTGACCAATCTTTATTTTGCTATGTACAGGTATAAAATCTCTAATCTCCTATGACAGTTCACCCCAGCCATCCACTGAATTCTCCTAGTAAAACGTCTCTGAACTCTTTCCAATTTATCTAACTGCATCTTATTGTATGTACATATATATATATATATATATATATAAAAAGACCCACAATATTCAATAAATGGTCTCACCATAGTCATAAATGGGAAGCAAAACGGTCATGTCTCTGCTAGCAAAACTTCTGAAAATTTTACCGCTTTCATAATAACATCTTCTAATGATATACAACAGGTGATGATTAAAATCTACCTTACACCAAAATGCCTAATAATATTAACTTTTCGTTTTAACAGACTATTGTAAGATTAATAGTGAGTATGTTTTTAATAACCTTACATTGACTGATCAGAGCTTCACAAATACGCATCTAATGTACTTCTTACAAAGAGGCTGTAAACCATGTAATGACCTTTTCAACCCAAAGCCTGTTAATCGAGACAGTATGCCTAAAAAGAGGAACCTGCTCTACTTTGCAGTGGCATATTAATGCAAACTGTCTCACAAATTGGAGAAGCTCTTGTGTAAAATGAGGTACTAAAAAGAAAGATCAATCTCTTGTTTATAAATAAGGAAAAAAGAAGTTATGTTTTACCATAACGTTCCATCTGTATTGTTTATCTTCTTTCATTCATCACTGATGGGTTCGGTTCAGAATCCTTGGAACCTAGTCGGTCTTTTTACCAAACTCGCACAAGCCAAAAACACCCTTGAGCTGAGTTTCTACCCAGAATGCTCTTCTCCCTGTTACCTCAGAACGAGTTTGCTAGAGAAAGAGAAGTAAAGCCAAGGCCACTTCTGCGCAAATACCCTAGGACACCACTTGGACCCAAAGCATCCCCCAGGAACCTTTGGAGGGGGAAGGAGGGTGGGAAGTGATGAATGAAAAAAGATGAATAACACAGATGGAACGTTATGGTAAGACATAACTTCTTTACCTGATGTTGTTAATCTTCTTTCCATTCATCATTGATGGGACAGGATCCCAAGCAACCTTGAGGTCCACGAGTGGCCCTTATGGAAGAACATTCCTGAGTACCACTGAGCCGAAGGCAGCTCTCCCTCTGGAGACCAAGTCCAATTTGCAATGATCGATAAAGGTATGAGGCTTAGCCCAAGTAGCTGCTGCGCAGATGTCATCCATGGAAGCCCTGGAATGGAAAGCTACAGATGTTGCCATAGATCTAGTGGAGTGAGCTTTAAATTTTGTCATAGGTTCATTACTGAGGGAATAGATGAATCTTATGCAATCCCTTAGCCATTTTGATAATGTAACCTTGGAAATACCATCTCCCATTCTGGGCCCAGAAAAGGAGATGAAAAGCTGTTCAGATTTATGGATAGACTTGGTCCTGTCTAGGTAAAATCCCAGTTGCCTATGTATGTCCAAGGAGTGGAGGCAGTACTCTCCTCTATTGGCAAAATTTGGAAAGAACACTGGTAGGTCAATGATCTGGTTTACAAAGAATTCAGAAACAACTTTGGGAAGGAAGGATGGATTCATCTGAAGTGATATTCTTGTCTTTATGGAAGACCAGATAGGGCCTCTTGATACACAATGCCTTCTGGAAAATGTGATGGCTACCACGAACAAAGATTTCCAAGACAAAAACTTTAGGTCACACTTTGCAGCAGGTTCAAAATATTTTTGAGTCAAAGACTGAAGGACGAAAGTGAGGTTCCATGGTTCCACAGACTGTCTGACAGGAGGCCTAACATGAGAGGTCCCCTTGAGGAAGGCCTTGCATAGGCATAAAGAAGTCAGAGGAATGCCATCTAAACCATTGTGGAAATTAGAAATTGCCACTAGATGTACTCGTGCAGTAGAGGCAGAGGCTCCATTATCAAAAACTTAGCCAAGTACTGAAGCACTGCAGTTACTGGAGCCGAATACAGGTCTAGCATGTTACCCTTAGACCAGGTGGAGAACCTTTTCCATTTATCCTGATAAAGTCTTCTGGTGGATGGTTTATGAGAGGCCAGTATGATATCTGGAACAGGCGAGAAGAGATTAGCTTGCCTGGCAACTAATGGAAGTGGAGAAACCAAGCTGTCAGCTTGAGACTGGACAGATTTGGGTGGCTCAACCCTTGGGGGTGAGTAATCAGATATGGTAGAGGGTCCAGAACCCACAGTGGGTATATTAGGTGAGGCTGAAGGCAGGGGAACCACACTTGTCAAGGCCAAAACGGAGCTATGAGGATCACATTGCATCTCAACCAAAGAGCTTTCTTTAGAAATTGTGGAATTAGGGGAATGGGAGGATAAGCGTAAAGTAATCCTGTGGGCCATTCGTGGATTAGAGCGTCCGTCGGGGACGCCCCTTCTAGGGGAAGTAGGGTGAAATAGCTGCTGCACTTGTTCGACGGGGAGGCGAAAAGATCGCAGCAAGGCTGGTCCCAGTGGCTGAAGATTTCTGTCACCACCTCGGGATTGAGGGACCACTCGTGAGGCAGGAGGATGCATCTGCTCAGTTTGTCCGCAATTAAGTTGAAGTTCCCTGGGATTTGCGTTGCTATCAGAAAGCGGTTGGAAGCCATGGCCCACTGCCAAATTCTCATGGCTTCTCGACATAGGGGGAAGGACTTTGTTCCTCCTTGCTTGCTGATATACCAGATAACTGACACATTGTTTGACTGAACTGCAATTGTTCCGGAAGGGAGAGCTGAATGAAAGGCCTGCAATGTTAACAGCACTGCTCTCAGTTCCAGAGCACTGATATGCAGGTGGGCCTCTGAGGTGGATCATGTACCTTGGACTGTCTTTCCCTTGAAATGCCCCCTCCCCCACCACCACCACTTGGTCAGGGAAGCATCCGTTGTCACAATGGCTCTGGGCTGAGGGGATTGAAATGGCCGACTCCGAAGTTCTCCGTCTGGCCTCATCCACCAAAGGAGGTCCTGTTTGCAGGAGTTGGTTATTTGAATCTGGTAACTGAGGGTGTGATGGTTTGGGAATCACTGACAAAGAAGGAGCCATTGTAGGATCCGCATATGTAGCTTTGCTAGAGGCACTATTGGAATTGAAGCTGCCATAGACCCTAGGGCCTGAAGAACTTCCCTTGCTGAAACTTTTGTTTGACAGAGTATCACTCAGAGCTGGAGCCCCAATTGGCAGATTCTGTGATTTGGGAGTGATACTAGACAGGATTGGGTATTGAACACTGCTCCAATGACTTCTATTTGCTGTGTAGGGGTAAGGTTTGATTTCTCCCAATGTATCATTATTCCCAACAATTTTGCCAGAGAGAGTATAATGCAGTGCTATTACCACAAGATGCTTGGTGGGGGCGGTGAGGAGCCAGTCATCCAAATATGGAAATACCCATAATCCTTGTAGTCTCAAGTGAGCTGTGACCACTGCCATGCATTTTGCAAACACTCTGGGGGCTGTAGAGAGACCAAATGGCAGGGCACAAAATTGATAATGACTGGCCCTTAGCTGGAAGCAAAGCAGACCCCTGGAGCATTTGTCCATCTTGATGTGGTAATACACATCCCGGAGATCTATCGAGCACATCCAATTGCCTTCTCTTAAAAGGGGAGAATGGACTGAACCGTAACCATCCGGAATTTGGTTTGGGTGACAGACTTGTTTAAGCTGCTGAGATCCAAAGTGAGTCTCCAGTCCCCTGTCTTTTTTGGCACCAAAAATAATCTTGAGAAAATCCAGATCCACGTTGGTCTGGTGGGACTGGGTGGATGACTCTTTTTTGAGACAGCTTTATTATCTCTGAAGCTGCTTCTTCCCTTTGACTGGGTGGAACGTTGGGAACTTTTCTTGGAAGATTTGGTTGACAAGACAGGGGAATGGTGTAACTCTGGTGATGATACTCTGCACCCAACGATCGGTGGTAATAGACTGCCAGGCAGCTTGGTGCAGAGAGAAATGACCCCAGATTGCTTCCAGAGGTAAGCAACTGAGCTACTCGTCAGGAGCGCTGGTAAGGCTGTCCAGAGAAGGAATTGCTGAAGCCTTGGTTACGAGGACCCCCCCTCTGCCTCTATAGGCGTGTCTTCTGGAATTGTTACCCCCTCTGCCCCTGGGGGTATCATCACCATGTGCGGCATGAAAAGGACCCTGATATTTTTTGCGCCACATTTTCCCACTCCTCCGATTCCTGGAAAAGGTACGTTGAGGATTGGAAAACCATAGGCCTATGGCAGACAGGGTCTTTCCATCTTGCTCACATCTGGCTAGCATGTCCTTCACTTTTGAGCCAAAAAGGGATGAAGCTTCAATGGCAGTATTCAAAAAGGAAGACTTGAAGGGGTCTACGAGGTCACAAATGCACATCCAGGAATGATGCCTCACGACAATGCCCGAACCCGCTGCTCTAGCCGCCCCTTCAGGCACATGTGAAAGCAACCTCATGGACGAGTAGGATATCGATTCCAGGGTTGCGAGTTGCGAGGCAACTTTGCCCCTGACCTCGTCAGACAACTGTCCTGCGGGCGTCCCAGAAATTTGGTGATCAAGTCCCTCTGGAGCCTCGTAAAATGTGTCAAATAGTTCAGGGACTCTATAGCAAAGGTCCCTGATGCAAAAACTCGCTTCCTAAGTCTGTCCACTGCCCGGGACTCCCTGTTGGGTGGGTGGACAGAGGGACTTTCCTCAGCCAAGGCCTTTTCCGTGGCCGCCGTCGCCACCACTATAGCATCAAATGGTAACCCTTTGGACCAATGTGGATTCTGCTCGGGAGGGGAAAGAATTTTGTCTAGTCTCCGAGGGATCGCCTCAGTGGAATCAGGTTCTTCCAAGCACACTGCACAATGAGCTGGATGAGCTTGTCGGCAGGCGGGGTCATCCAAGAGGTAAAAAAACGGGCGTGGAAAGCCTGCAGGAACATGGACTCCTCAGACGAAGGAACATGGACTCCTCAGACGAAGGGTTGAAGGGTTTCCAGTCACCTCTCTGCTTTAGCATTTCCAGGATGTCTCCAAAGGAGACATCAGGAGGTGACCAAGTGGACCCTTCACCATCATCATAATCCATGTCTTCTGTTAAGGACTCCTCGGCTGAGTCCATGTGCTTCCTCTTGCACTTCCTCTTTCAAGGGGGCTCCTCAGTGGGGGTCTCTGAGGAGGACTCGGAAGAGCAGGTACCCTGAACAGGGATGTCCTGTGGCTTCACTGCCCGCTGTCCCAGGGGGGTGGTGGTCTGTGGCAGCTGTAGCTCAGGGGGCGAAAACTGGGGTTCCATCATCAAAGTGAGAGCCCTCTCCATCACATGGAAGGCAGGTCTGCCTGAAGAGGGATGGGAAGCCGGAACCGAGAAAGACAACCTCGTGAGTGGGGTCACACCCTGCTCCGACAAACCTGCCCCCACAGATGGAGCCTCAAGCAGGACTGGTTGGTGCAGACGTGGCTATCGGCACCGAGGATGGAACCAAGGAGAAAGACGGCTCCGTGCCCCGGGCCGAAGTGCCCTTCCCCCAATCCCCAGATTGAGGAAGTACTGGTTCCGCAGGAACCGAAGACCAAAGGGACAAGCTCAGTGCCAGAGTGAGGTGCACTGTATGCACCAAGGTGTTGAGTTCCAAGAAAGATGTCAGAGCAGAAGGCTTCAGAACCAAGATGGTTGAAGGAGGAGTGTAAGATGGAGTCCATGGATAAACCAACCCAAGTTCTGCAGGTGGATGGGTCTTAGAAAGTGTGGGTATCTCCCTGGCTAACAACAGCTGGTCCACAAGATGCACCATGTCTTGTTCCGACAGGTTCCTGGTGGATCTAGGGGATACTCTGAACGAAGAGTCAGGAAGTTCAATTAATAGGCTATACACCTGGCCCAGAAATGGATCTACCGAAGGGGTGCATCAGGTACGTGGTGCAAGGTCTGCCGGCACCGAAGTCTCTAGTTTCGAGACTGGGAGTAAAGGGGTCAAAATCCAGTGTAGTCGGTACAATGCTCGGTGCCAAAGTGGCACTCTGAGTCAAAACAGTTGGTTCCAAAATCGTAACTGACACAAGAGTCGAAGGTGTGCCCTGAGCCGAAGTGGCCACAGGTGCCAAAGTCGAAATAGGCATAGTAAGGTGTATAATCGATGGCTGAGGCAGGACTGGTGCTGAAACTGGTACCGGTATCGAAGGTTTCAAGATGCTCGGAGCCAAGGAACATGGAGCTGTAGAGGCAGATTTATGCTCCGAAGACAACTCTGGGACCTTTGATTTCACAGGCTTTCTCTGATCACCCGATGGTGAGAAGGGAACAGAGTGGGACCTCCTTTTGTCTTTGGTAGAAGGGATTGAGACCTCCATCGCAGAAATGGCCTCTGAAAAGGGAGACTTAAATAACCCTTTCAGCAGCAGTTTATTTTTGAGCTCATTAAGAGTGCACTGACTGAAACTATGACAAATGTCACATGAAGGCTGCACCGAAAGGTGGGGCACTCCCAAACAGTATACACAATCATCATGAGAATCACTAATGATAACTTCCCATTACATGAAGCACAATGCTTAAAACCTAAAGTACCTTTCTTATCTGACATCTTGACAGAGAGATACCACAGGCCAACAGTATAACCAGTTAGAATAAATAAGTCAAACACTATTCAAATAAATCTAGAACACATAAAATCCACTGGAGTCACCACACGGAGAAAATCACTGGTACAGGAAGCTTCTTTATTTGGAATAAAAACACAAGCGCTTTCACGTAGGTATACTACGCTTCTTCAGGTGTAATAAGACATTGATAATCACTATCTTTTATACAAAAACTTTTGGCGCTCAAATTAACCAATTAAACATTGATTAGATAATTGCTAGCTAACAGTGAACCACTGCTTGTTTAAAGAAACAATGTTAAAAAATGTTAAAAAACAGTGTTAAGGATAGAAAAACAGTTCAAACCCAGCATAAAAACAATAATATATAAACATGGCAAAGATGCCTTAGGCAAACTATGCTATACATAAATAACATATAAAAAACCCTCAATCCGGCAATAAAAAATTTTTTTGCTAATGTTTTCGCCTTAGGCCTTTAGTTAACTATGCAAAGCCTTGATCAAAGCGTAAAAAAATACTTATTAAAACCCAAAATACCAAATAAATAGCAATACTAAAGTTTGTTAAAAGACTGATGAGAGTGCGTGCACTAAATAGAAAAATTAATCAAGTGTGCCAGGAAGTGAAACCAAATGCATGTCAAAACACCACTACTAAAACCGCATGATTTGCCTGTTATATTTTAGGTTTATTTTTTCCATTTTTTCCATTTTTGGTTTCATAAGAGTTCCCTACAGTCACCCATCTGCATTCTTTATGTTTTGTGCCTGGCCTTACAGGTATCTTATCAGCCTGTTTTAAATTGATCCTTTGGTGTGATTTCAGTCCTCAGTTTTTGAATACTCGTTCCATGGCTTTCATATGATACTTGGAATATTTATGGTTTGATAGTATGGCTACCATGCGGTTTTAGTAGTGGTGTTTTGACATGCATTTGGTTTCACTTCCTGGCACACTGGATTAATTTTTCTATTTAGTGCACGCACTCTCATCAGTCTTTTAACAAAGTTTAGTATTGCTATTTATTTGGTATTTTGGGTTTTAATAAGTATTTTTTGGCTGAGATCGGATGTCTGTAGCATTTTCTCAGTTGAGCCTCCTATTCTTCTATGTATTCGTTCATAGGGTTCAGTTAACTGTTCGATTTTAGCTCAGCACTTCACGCTCCACATGCATTTCACGTTATTTGTCCCTATTTTATTACCTAGTAAACATTTTTCATCTAGTAAAATTTTTTATTTTTTACATTCAGCCACAGATAGGCTTTCTGGATCATTGAGCACCGTTTGGGTGCTGGTGTTTGACTGATTTTATATCTGTTGACTTTACATTTGTTGACTTCATATGTAACGGAAGTTATTTCTACCCTTGTACTGGTAGTTCGTTGGAACATTTTAGTACCTGATATAGTCAGAGGTGAGTGGGTAGTTGTCTGTGTTTTGACAGCTACTTTTTGAGATATGTATATATTTTATACGTTCTAGTTTAGATTTTTGTTCGGTAGCTGTTTAGTATAGGTTCATCGAGCTATGATGTTGTATGGGGATCTTTTATGCAATTATTTTCTTATTTTCTCATTGCGATAGCAGTCGTTCGTTAGACTGTGTTTTTTGTGCCTAAGAGAAGTTGTTGCGAGTAGGACGCTTTTTTTCCTTGGACTGTTCCTTGTCGTTCTGTTGCATTTTTTAGTTTCTTTGACTGGATAGTGATAAGGGATACCTTGTCAATAGTGATCGCAGTAAGTTTGTGATCGTGTTTATGTGATATGAAGTAAGATCAGGACACATATATAGCTGCGATTAAGGTCAGTAACTGTAGATATTTTGTTCCTGCGATTCTAGAGTATATGCAATCAGCAGTACTAATGAATGCCAGTTCTGTTCTTTACAACAATACTTACAGGTCGCAATCGTTTACTCCTAGATTGCTATGTACGTGCTTTGTGCACGATTTATTAGTATTGTCTGTGCAGCAGTTATCCTTGATAATTGAGAAGTATGACATCAAACAGGGTTTGTTTGGGCATTGGATCAGATATATTATGGAACTAAGTATGTGTTTAGTTAGTGACTCTAGATATGAGTCGGTGAAGGTGTCATGACTACATTTATATAATAGATACAGTGTTTGTCTTCGCTTAGAAAATATCATTTAACGCTTGATGTTTTGCGCTTTGATCAAGGCTTTGCATAGTTAACTAAAGGCCTAAGGCGAAAACATTAGCAAAAACATTTTTTATTGCCGGATTGATGGTTTTTTATATGTTATTTATGTATAGCATAGTTTGCCTAAGGCATCTTTGCCATGTTTATATATTATTGTTTTTATGCTGGGTTTGAACTGTTTTTCTATCCTTAACACTGTTTTTTAACATTTTTTAACATTGTTTCTTTAAACAAGCAGTGGTTCACTGTTAGCTAGCAATTATCTAATCAATGTTTAATTGGTTAATTTGAGCGCCAAAAGTTTTTGTATAAAAGATAGTGATTATCAATGTCTTATTACACCTGAAGAAGCGTAGTATACCTACGTGAAAGCGCTTGTGTTTTTATTCCAAATAAAGAAGCTTCCTGTACCAGTGATTTTCTCCGTGTGGTGACTCCAGTGGATTTTATGTGTTCTAGGCTTTTTTGTTCTTTCCAAGGGGAGTCTTTGTTTTCCTGCTACAGTTCCTGGACTTTATTCAAATAAATCACAATTGTACCAATACAGTGATATGTAGGAGAGAAAACAGAAACACCTTACTAAAAACCAAAGCTAACAGGCTAGACAGGAAAGAAAATACCAGCTATGGTATTGAAGGAATACCACAAGGGTAAGGGAGGAAAGGCCGTACCAACAATGGTACTTGAAAGATTACCAACGGTAACAACTGGTAAAGTAGAGAGAGAAAAAAAAACAGGTCTGACAGAAGAAAACACACCAGAAATACTATTCGCTCAATAAAAAATAAAGCTATCAAAATTTTTTCACACAAATATCAACTAAAGTTCCACTTAGCTGAGAGCTCGGCTGAAACGTGGCTTTACAGCTATGTGGCAAATTAGATCCTAACAGGTAGAAGGGCATTCTGGGTAGAAACTTAGCACAACAGTTTTTTTGGCTGGCGCGAGCTTGGTAAAAAGGCTGACTTGGTTGCGAGGGCTCGGAACCGAACTCATCTGTGATGAATGGAAAGAAGTAACAACATCATCAAAATGTTATTCTTGAACAACGTCATAGGATTTCCAAAAAAAATAAGTTCTGTCTTACCATAACATTCCATCTGTGTTGTTGATCTTCTTCCATTCAACACTGATGGGTTCGGTTCCGAGCCCCTCGGAGCCGTATCGGCCAAGTACCAAGCTCGTGTACACCAAAAACTCTCGAGCTAAGCTGCTACCCCCCCCCCCCAAAAAAAAATGCCCTTCTCACTGTTACCTCATATCGAGTTTGCATAAGACAAAGAAATAAAGCAGAGGCCATTTCTGCACAAAAACCCCTGACACACCACAATGACCCATGAGATCCACCAAGAGCCTTTGGTGGGGGATGGAGGGTGGGATGTGATGAATGGAAGATCAACAACACAGATGGAACGTTACGGTAAGACATAACTTCTTTATCTGATGTTGTTAATCTTCTTTCCATTCATCACTGATGGGACAGATTCCCAAGCTACCTAGGAAACCTGGATGGCCCTTATGGAAGATCATTCCTGAATACCATTGAACCAAAGGCCACTATTCCCCTGGAGACCATATCCAACTTGTAATGTTTGATGTAAGTGTGTGGTTTAGCCCAAATGGCAGCTGCGCAAATGTCGTCCATAGAGGCCCTGAAGTGAAAGGCTAAAGAGGTTGCTATAGCTCTAGTTGAATATGCTTTGATATTATGAGGACTAGGCTCGTTTGCACATGAATATGAAAAAGAAATACAATCTCGGAGCCACTTTGATAAGTGACTTTTGAAACAGCATATCCCATTCTTAAACCAGAGAAAGAAATGAAAGGTTGGTCTGAATTGCGGATAGATTTAGTCCTGTCGAGGTAAAAACGTACTTGCCTATACACATCCAAGGAGTATAGGCAGTATTCTCCTTTATTGGAATAGTTCGGGAAAAACATTGGGAGCTCGATGGACTGATTCACAGAAAAATCAGAAACCACTTTGGGGAGAAAAGATGGATTAGTAGAGATACTGTCTTTATGAAATATTAGGTATGGTCTCTTGATGCATGAGGCCTGTAATTCTGAGATCCGACTAGCTGAAGTGACGACTACCAAAAACAGAGATTTCCATGACAGAAACTTAAGGTCGCATTTTGCAGCAGGTTCAAAGGGGGTTGATATAGTGACTGCAGTACTAGGGATAGATTCCACGTCTCTAAGAGACACCTAGTTGGAGGTCTGCTGTGAAATACTCCTTTGAGAAAGGTTTTGCATAGGCAAATGGACATAAGTGGAGTGCCCTTTAAACTATTATGGAAACTGCTGCTAAATGGACTGGTATTGTAGAGGCTGATGCTCCGTTTTCAAAGAACTCAGGTAGGTATTGAAGGATGACAGAGACCGGACCTGAGAAAAGGTCTAGCATCCGCTCTTTAGAACACATAAAAAACATTTCCCATTTATCTCTATAAAGTTTTCTGGTGGATGGTTTATGGGAGGCCAGATTAATATCGTGAACCGGTGAGGAAAGGGCTTCCTGCCTGGCGACTAACGGAAGTGGAGAAACCAAGCCGTCAGCTTGAGACTGGAGAGATTTGGGTGAGTCAACCCTTGGGGGTGAGAAATCAAGTCTGGACGAGTGTCTAGGATCCATGGAGGCTGTAACAGATGAGGCCGGAGGAAGGGGAGCCATACTTGACGAGGCCAGAATGGGGCAATGAGGATCATCTTGCATCTCAACTGAGTAGCATTCTTTAAGAATAGAGGTATCAAGAGAATTGGAGGATATGCGCAGAAGAGACCCATGGGCCAGTCGTGAGTCAGAGTGTCTCTCGGGGACTCCCCCTCTGGGGGAAAAAGGGCAAAGTAGCTGCTGCATTTGTTGTTCGTAGGGGAGGCGAAGAGGTCACAGCAAGGCTGGCCACATCGGCAGAAAATTTCTGCCGTCACTCTGGGATTGAGAGACCACTCATGCGGAAGGAGAATGCATCTGTTCAACCTGTTCGTAATCACGTTGGAACTCCCTGGGATGTGCGTTGCTATTAGATAGGGGTCGGAAGCTATCGCCCTGTGCCAAATTCCATGGTTCATAGGTTGATACTAGGCTATTGGCCCTAGACCCTATATAAGCCTAGCCAAACGGTACCGTGGCTTTTGCCACCCAAGAAAATTATTTTCCTGTGCCCCTGTCACGCAGAGCCACAGAATTGACATCCGGGGTGAGATTCCTATCTCCCATCCAATCATCAAGATTTTTCTTGAAGAGTGCTAATGAGGAGCTTTGTTTGATATAGATAGGTAGTTTGCGCCAGAGTATGGGAAGTGTCTGGGGCAGGAATCTATCCCTCCAGCATGTTCTGTTTATTGTGGTGACGAGGTTTAGTTCCCTAGAGCGTGTAGCTCGGAGGGAGTGGGGTTTCTTTAAGTGGAGCATGTCCAACAGCTCTGGGTTTGACATAGCCTTGTATGTTAGGCAGAGATCGCCTCTGAGTAGGCGATATGCGACAGAGTAAAGCTGGAGTTTTTTGAGACTGTCTGCGTAGGGCATCTGTTTGAGGCCAGTAATCCTCTTTGTGAGGTATTTCTGCGGCCTTTCCAGTTGTAGATGTCTTATGAGGTACATACGAAAAGGGGCGTTGTACTCTATAATGGGTCTAATGAGTGATGAGTAGAGGGGAACAATGGCCTCTTTTTTTCCTGGATGGGAAACCTTTTGTGATGAGGTGTGCCACATAGAAGGATTTCCTGGCTACTGTAGCGATGTGATTATCAAAGGAGAGACTACTGTCCACCTGTGTCCCAAGGTCTCTTATCACACTTTCGGTGTTAAGTAGACTATCGCCTATGTGGTAGTTCATGGGTACAGAGTTTTTACAAAAAGGGATGACAATGCACTTTTTGGCATTGAGCTTCAGGCCATGGCTTTGCACCAGGCATTTGTCTCAGTGAGGCCCTTTTGTAGGATGTCCACTTAGTTAGGAGTTTTGATTATGGCTCCTAGTTTGCAGTCATCTGCGAACTTTGTTAGCCAAAGACCTTCGGTATTAGCCTGTATTTCAGAGAAGTAGACACCAAACAGGAAAGGACCCAGGCCTGAACCCTGTGGTACTCCACTTGTCACTGGTCTGAAGATGGATTTAGAGTCTGGTACTTTCACAGTGTGGGTTCTGTCAGTGAGCCAGTTGGCAACCCATCTTGTGACATAGGGATTTATACCTAGTTTAGTGAGTTTATCTATAATTCCAGAGTGGGGGATGCTGTCAAAAGACTTGTCGAGATCTAGATAGGCTGTGTGAACCACCTTACCCTCATCTACGGCTTTGGTGACTGCTTCAAGAAGTCTATCAGGTTTAGGAAACATGATCTGCCTTTTATAAACCCAAACTGGGTAGGGTCCAGAGTTTGGAGATTACCAATATCTTTGTTTATAAGTTCCATGATGATACATTCCATAGCCTTGCAGACCAGGCTCATTAGGCTAATGGGGCAGTAGTTCACGGGGTCCATGGTGGTTCCCCCCTTTGTGGCGTGGGATAACCATTGCTGTGCACCATTCAGTGGGCACAAAGCCTGAGGTGAGGCTATGATTGAACATGGTATTTAGGTAGGGTGCCAGTCCGTTCTGTAGTTCGTGTAGAACGCAGCCTGGGATGTTGTCAGGTCCCATGGATGCTGTGTTCCTGGCTTTAGAGAGTGTTTTTTTACCTGTGCAGCCGTGATTACAGGAACTTTGCATTCTTCCGGTACAGAGATGGGCCCTTTAGGGGGTGAGAGAGGGGTAAAGTTAGCACTGAACCTATATGCCAGGATGTTGGCAATATCAGTTGGTTCTGTATATTTAGTGCCATTGTGCTGTAACTCAGAGCAGTTCAGAGTGTTGCCATTGAGATTCTTGACATAGCCATAGAATGCTTTGTGGTTGTCTTTTGAATCAGTGGTGATTTTGTTTTCGTAACAAGCTTTGGAGGATTTTATGAGGGATCTCAGCTTCTTACTGAGGCTGACCACGGAGTTCCTCCAGTCATGAGATTTTATTCTTTTTTGCAACAGTTTCTTTCTTCTGTTGTACAGTTTGCTTATGGCAGGGGACCACCAGATTGGCTTCCTTTTTTTGGAGGATAGCATCTTGTTTCTGTTAGGGATTGCACGATCCATGCACTTGTGTAAGTGCTTATAAAGTGCATTTGTATAGGATTCAGCAGTCATACCTCTATTGTCCATCAGCATGGGTGTCATGAAGTTTGCCACTTCTGTCTTAAGAAGCGTGAAGTTGGCTTTGGAGAAATTTTTTACGGTGGTTTCCCTAATGGGGGTGGGGGGTGGGATGTGGATGTCTAGGGTGATTAGCTTGTGGTCGGATCTGACCAACGAGGAATTGACCTCTGGTGTGGAACACTGGTTGCCCATGTTGGTAATGACCAGGTCTAGGATACTGTTGCCCCTGGTGGGGGTGTGGATAAGTTGATCCAAGGCGTTGGAATTTATGAATTACAGAAAACTTTGAGCACAAGAGTTGATACATGAGTAGTTTTCCCAGATAATGGTGTGGTAGTTGAAACTGCCCATTATTAGGGTGTTAGGTTGTACCGTAATATTTTCCAATGTATCAAGAAATAAGGACTGGGAATCCTGGGGCATGGTGGGGGATCTGTAGCAAGCTACAATTTGGATTGCGGTCTTGCCAAGAGTTAGTAGCACTTGCATAATCTCGGATGCATTATGCTGAGTAACTAGCCTGGAGGTGTGGATATCCTTAATGAATATGGACAAGCCTCTGCCTTTAGTGTTTCGGTCAAGGTTAGGTGGCGGAAAGGTGTGGTATGAATTATAGCCTGATAATGCAGAGGTGCTCTCTGGAGCCTTGAACCAGGTCTTTGTCACTACACAGATGTCGATGTTCTCCATTTTAAGGAGTGCCTCGAGTGAGTCATTTTGAGGTTTAGACTTCTAGCATTAAGTAGCATTACCCTCAGATTTTGCTTGCTTGTACCTGTTATGGTGGTGAATTTGTCATTTGGACCTTGCCTAAAAAAGGCACTATAGGGGTGGCAACAACCTTAGCCGGTATCCGGATTCCCAAGAGCGACAGGTGCAGGCCATCTCTGGTAAAGCATTGTGGTTTGTTGATCATGTCATCCCAGGCAGACAGATACTGGATCCCTTTAGAATGACACCAGAAGCTTAGCCAATTGTGGAAGTCAATCATTTTGCCCTTGTACTGTGGTATCATTCTGGGTGATGGCAGGATGCTACTCAGGGCTAGGGTCATACCTGCCTAGACTATAAGATCGGACAGCTCCTCCATATCTCTTTTCATGTAGTCCAGGGAGGTACGTCTGAGGTCATTCACACCAACATGGACAATGACAGAGTCATATTTGTACTTGTTGTGGAGTGACCTGAGTGCGTGCATTATGTGGTGGATCCTGGCACCTGACAGGCAGCTGACAGTAACTTTCTCCTTGTTTAGCCTGGTGAGTGGAACATCAGTGTGCCTGACTATAGAGTCACCCATGACTAGAATGTTGGGTACGTTGTTATGCCTAATGAGCTGTGGTTGAGTGGCACACTGAGTTTGTGGGCTATGTGCCTCGACACAGTGGGTAGGATTTGGTTCCTCCTTGTATTTTGATGTACCAGACTACTGCCATATTGTCTGACTGAACTGCAATCATTTCGGGGGGAAGAAGTGGATGTAATGCCTGCATCGCTAACAGCACCGCTCTTAACTCCAGAATATTGATATGCAGGTTGGCCTCTAAGGTCGTCCACATACCTTGTACTATCTTTCCCTGAAAATGTCTGCCCCACCCATCAGGGAAGCGTCTTTGGTCACAGTGTTGTTGGGTTAAGGGGGCTAAAAAGGGCTACACCAAAGTTCTGCGTCTGGCCTAATCCACCAGAGGAGATCTTGCTTGCAAGAGTTGGTTATGATCACCTGCGATTTTAGGGGGTGAAGATTTGCAAACCACTGGGACAATAGGAGCAATTGTAACAGTCTCATGTGTAACCTTGCCAGAGGAACTATAGGGATGGCTGCAGCCATGGACCCCAGAGCCTGGAAAACTTGCCTTGCTGACACTTTCTTTTGACTGAGTATCACACGCACTTGCAATCTTAACCTCTGAAGCCTGGGAGCTGGGAGAGATACCAGACAGGATCGAGTATCGAAAACTGCCCCTATAAATTCCAGCTGTTGGGTAGGATCTAAGTTGGATTTCTCCCAGTGTACAGTGATTCCCAGGGACTCTGCTAGTGAAAGGGTGTATCGGAGGGCCATGATCAGAAGATGCTTGTTGGGGGCGGAGAGGAGCCAATTGTCCAAATATGGAAACACTTGGAATCCTTGAAGTCTCAGATGAGCTGTCACCACTGCTAGACATTTCGTGAACACTCTGGGGGCCATCGAGCGACCAAATGGCAGGGCTTGGAACTTGTAATGATTGGCTCCTAGCCAGAAGCGAAGGAGACTCCTGAAGCGTTTGTCCATTTTGATGTGGTAATATGCATCCCAGAGGTCTATCGAGCACATCCAAACATCCTCCCTTAAAAAAGGGAGAATGGATTGAATAGTGACCATGCTGAAATTGGATTGCACAACTGATTTAAGTGGCTGAGATCCAGGATAGGTCTCCAGTATCCAGTCTTTTTTGGCACTAAAAAGAATCTTGAGCAAAACCTGGACCCGCATTGGTCTGGAGGGACTTGGATGACTCTTTTTTTTTTTTTACTCAGCTTTGTTATCTCTAAAACCACTTCTTCCCTTTGATTGGGTGGAACATCGAGAAGGGTTTTTGTAGGTTTTGGGCAGGAGATTAGAGGGATGTATTAGCTCTGAAGATTATTCTCTGCACAAATCGATTGTTTGTAATAGAGCGCCAGGCAGTTTGGTGAAGAGAAAAATGAGCCCAGACTGCTTCCAGAGGAAAGCAATCGGGCAACGCTTCAGGAGCGTTGATAAGACCGCCCAGAGAAGGAATCTCTGGAGTCTTGGTTTTGGGGACCCCCCTCCTGCCCCTAAATAGGCATCTTTCACCATTGAAACCCCCTCTGCCTCTGGGGGAATCCTCGCCACGTGCGTTACGGAAAGGACCATGAGATTTCTAGTGCCAGATTTTCCCACTCCTCTGGTTCAAGGAAAAGAAATGCTGAGGCTTGGAAAAACAGGCCAATGGCAGACCTTGCTCACACCTAGCTAGCATGTCCTTCACTTTAGAACCAAACAAGGAAGATGATTCAATAGGCGCGTTCAAAAAGGAGGACTTGATGGAGTCCGCAAGGTCGCAGATGTGCATCCCGGCAGGACGCCTCATGACTATGTCTACACCCGCAGCTCTGGCTGCCCCTTCAGTTGCGTGGGAGAACAGCCTCATGGGCGAACTGGAAACAGATTCAAGGGTGGCAAGTTGAGAGGCAATCTTGTCCCATGCCTCGTCAGAAACTTGACCTGCGGGGGATCCAGAAAGTTCGGTAATCAGATCTCTTTGGAGCCTCGTGAAGTGTGCCAAGTAGTTTAGGGACCTGACAGCAAAGGTCGCTGGAGCAAAGTCTCGCTTCCCCAACCTGTCCACAGCCCGAGACTCCCTGTTGGGTGGGTGGACATTAGGACTTTCTTCTGCTAGATCCTTTTTATTGGCCACTGCCACCATCATAGCATCAACTGGCAAACCTCTGGACCAGTGTGGATGCTCTTCCGGAGGAGAAAAAGAAGTTATGTACTCACCATAACGTTCCATCTGAGTAGGTAAACTTCATTTGTCAGCAGCCTGTGGGTTTCGGATCTGATATGGATCCAAGCCGGTAGCATATCAAGCAAAAGATCCGAGCTCCAAGCGCCTCCCCCTACCCATACTGCACTGCAACCTCCTTCCAATCCTCAGATCAAGTTTGCCACTCCACACGTGACACCAACAAACTAACCTGAGACCCCTAAACCAAGGACAAACCTCCAGCTCATGAGCTCTGAACATCGGGCTCAGCAAAAATAACACCAGGGTAAGGGGGAAGGAGGGAGGGACGGTTGCTGACAAATGAAGTTTACCTACTTAGATGGAACGTTATGGTGAGTACACAACTTCTTTATCTGAAGTAGTTAACTTCATTTGATCAGCAACCTGTGGGACAGAGTCCCCAGCTACCTGAAATCTTGGGAGACCCTTAAGGAAGGATATTCCGGAGCACTGCAGAGCCAAAGGAAGCCCTTCCTCTAGACACCAAATCCAGTTTATAATGAGTAATAAAGGTGTGAGAAGACACCCAGGTAGCCACTGAGCAAATGTCATCCAGGGAAACTCTAGACCAGAATGCTGCAGATGTTGCCATAGAACGTGTAGAATGAGCATGAACTCCTACTGGTTCTGATAAACCAAGCTCTCTGTATGTTTGTAGGATACAAAGGGAAATCCACCTAGCAAGAATCACTTTTGAAACTGGTTTCCCTAAAAAGGGCTTAGCAAAAGAAACAAAAAGTTGATCAGATTTACGAAAGGCCGCCGTCCTGTGCAAATAAAAATGTAACCGCCTGTGAACATCCAGCAAATGAAGTTTGTATTCCCCTTTGTTCTGAAAATTAGGGAAAAACAAGCAAATTAATAGATTGATTAATGTTTGTCTCAGAAGCAACTTTAGGGAGAAAAGATGGATTAGTCCTGAGAGACACCCTTTGTCCTTATGAAACACAAGATATGTGGGTTTCATACAAAGAGCTTGAAGCTCCGACACTCTCCTTGCTGAAGTTATAGCTACCAGAAAAGCAGTCTTCCATGACAAAAATTTTAAGTCAACTGATGCTGAGGGCACGAAAGGAGGCGCAACTAAGGCCTGAAAAACCGCAGTTAGATCCCATGGTGGGGACGGATTCTTAATAGGAAGTCTCAGAAGAAAAGTGCCTTTCAAAAAGGTCTTACAAATTCTGGCAGCAGCGAGAGCACCTAAATTGTCCCCTACATGGAAATGAGAAATAGCTGCCAGCTGGACCTTCACTGTGGAAGAGCTGGCTCCTTGCTGGAAGATAGGAGACAAAAAGTCTAATACCACTGGGATCGGAGCGGTAAAAGGATCTAGATTTCTCTGTGAAGCCCAAATGGAAAAGGGTCTCCATTTGCTACAGTAAATTTTCCTGGTAGAGGATTTATGTGCCACAACCAAGATAGATTTAACAGGAGAAGAGATACCAGGAGTCCTAGCAACTAGTGGAACTGGAGCAGCTAAGCTGTGAGCTTCAGGCTGTTCAGATTCGGAGGAAGCATTCCCGAGTGATGACTAATCAGATCTGGAATGGGATCCAAGATACAAGGTGGAGCTATGAGATGAGACCGTAGGCACGGGAACCAGACTTGACGAGGCCAGAATGGGGCTATGAGGACCAATCTGCTCCCCAACCAGCGAGTTTTCTGTAAGAACTATATCATGAGTGGAAGCGGGGGATATGCATAAAGAAGACTGGGTGGCCAAGCATGAACAGCAGCGTCTCTGGGGGCTTCCCCCGTCGGAGGGATTAGAGCGAAAAACTCGCTGCACTTCGCATTGAAAGGCGATGCGATGAGATCGCAGCAAGGCTGACCCCACTTGAGGAAGATCTGTTCTGCTACAAAAGAGTTCAGAGACCACTCGTAGGGAGAAAGGATAGTTCTGTTCAATTTGTCCATCAAGATGTTGGACCAACCCAGAATGTGCGTTGCTATCAGAAAGCAGTTGGTGGAGATCGCCCATTCCCAGACTCTCAAGGCTTCTCGACAAAGGGGATAAGACTTGGTTCCCCCCTGTTTGTTGATATACCAGACCACTGACATATTGTCTGACTGGATCACAATAGTTCCCAGAGGGAGATAAGCAGGAAGGGCCTGCAACGCTAAAAGGACCGCTCTCATCTTTAGAACATTTATATGCAGAACGGTCTCGTTTTGAGTCCACGTGCCTCGAACAGTCCTGCCCGAACAATGCCCCCCCCCCACCCTAGGCGGGAGGCATCCGTGGTCACCATGGCTTGGGGTTGAGGCACAAGAAAGGGGCATCCCTCCTGCAAATTCCGAGACTGGAGCCACCACGTGAGAGAATTTCTGCACACTCTGCTCAGAGTGATCGGAAAATCTAGAGGTTGATGAAGACTTGACCACTGAACTTGCAACGTCCACTGTAGAATTCTCATATGCAGATGAGCACAAGGGATCAGGTTGATAGCTGCTGCCATGGACCCTAAGGCTCTCAGGACTAATTCTGCAGGGGGTGCAGAGGACTGCAGAAGCGCTAACACATGAAGTGCCAGGCTGTGTAGTCTGTCTGGGGTTAAGAATGCCCTGGTCTGACGAGAATCTATTTTTGCCCTATGAAGTCTAGCACTTGAACAGGTTGAAGGGAAGACTTCTTGAGATTTATGGTAATCCCTAGCCGAGGTGATATCCGGAGAAAGAAATCTCTGGCTAGTAACAGTTGATGCTTGGTGGGGGCGGTGAGGAGCAAGTCGTCCAGGTACAGATAGACCTGAATGCCCTGAAGTCTCAGGTGGGCCACTACAACTGCCATGACCTTGGTGTATACCCTGGGGGCTGTGGTGAGACTGAAGGGTAGGACCCTGAATTTATAATGACTGGCCCCTAGCCAAAAGCGGAGGAACCTCCTGGATCACCTGCCCATCAGAATATGGTAGTACGCATCCTTGAGGTCTATCGAGCACAACCAGTCTTCCTCCTGCAGAAAGGGCAGGATGGATTGAAGCGTGACCATCCAGAATGCTTCCTTGGCAACAAACAGGTTCATTGTTGATAGGTTGAGAATTGGCCTTAGGTCCCCCATCTTTTTTGGCACCAAAATGAACCTGGAATAGATGCCTGATATGAACTGGTCTGGGGATTCCTGCTGGATGGCTCTTATTTTCTAGTAGCTTTTGTATTTCCAAGGTCACGGCCTCCCTCTGAGTGGGTGGGACGTCCGGGAGGTGCTTTGTGCATGGGGGCTTGTTTATGAAGGGAACAGAATAGCCACTGGATATTATTCGAAGCACCCAGCGATCTGTCGTGATGGACTCCCATTGGGTTAGGTGCAACAAAAAACGCCCCCCCCCCCCCGACTGCCTGCAGAGTGGAGCAGTCGGGCAACCCCTCAAGGTTGCTGTGAGGGTCACTCTGAAAAAGGTTCACGTGACCCAAAGTTCTTCGGCCCCCCTCTGCCTCTGGGCCAGTGTCCACCTTGTCCCCCTCTGCCTCTGGGGGAGAAGGAGTCCTGAGCGTTCCGGGACTGCTGAGTTTTCCAGAACCACAGCTTCTTTTGCCCTCACTGGTTCCTGGAAAAGGACCTTTGAGGGTTAGAGAAGCGAATCCTGACGGTTGACAGCGTCTTCCCGTCTTTCTCACTCTGGACAAGCGTATCGTGGACAGTCTTCCCGAACAGGGTCAAACCGTCAAAGAGTGCGAAGGACGCCTTGAAGGGTTCCGAGAAGTCGTAAAGTTGGAGCCAGGTATGACATCTTAAGGCGATGCTGGACCAGCTAGCCCTAGAGGCTCCCTCGGTGGCATGAGAGAGTAAATGCATGGACGTATCGGACACAGACTTGAGAGTGGCCATGCGAGCCGAGAAGGTCTGTTTATCCTTGGCCGACATGGACTCTGAGGGAGACTCAGCTTACTCTTTCACGAGGTCCCGCTGCAGTCGAATTATGTGGGCCAAGTAATTCAGTGCCCTTATAGTAAAGGTGGCTGAAGCAAAAGTCCGCTTTCCAAGACAATCCACCCTGGACTCCTTGTCTAGGGGGTGGACCGAGGAACTTTCTTGGGCAAGTTCTTTTTTTGTGGCTGCCACCACCACCATGGCAACAACCAGGGAACCTTTGTTCCAAGAAGCTCTACTGCCGGTGGACCCAATACTTTGACGGGCCTCTTGGGTATAGGCTCCACAGTGTCCATTTCCTTCTAAGCTCTGGTGGTGATAAGGTCCACCAGAGGGTCGGCAGGGGGGACACCCAAGAAGTAGATGGGCCTGTGTCAAACGCCTCCAGGAATACCGACTCGTCAGAGGAAAGTTTTTGGGCAGACCCCCCCCCCATGAAGAATTTCCATAATGTCTCCAAAGGAGACGTCTTTGGGGGGTGATTTGGCGGAACCTTCCCCTTCCACCAATTTGGTATCCTCAGTGTGGAGACTCGGGGGAGTCCAAGTGCCTCCTTTTACACTGGCGTTTGTGAGGAACCTCCTCGGGTGGACTCTCCAGGGAGGGCTCACAAATGGTTTTGTGTTCTTCCAAGGGAAATGACTGGGGTGCAATAGACACAGGCTGTCCCTGGGGGTCTGGATGACAGAAGACAAACCCAGCTGCGAGGGAGCAGGGATGGACCCCGAGGACAGAGTGAGGGGTCTCGATCCTTCAGAAAGAACCCTCTCCACAATGTCAAATGCCGAGGGAGAACCGGCCTCCCTGAAACTGGTAGTGAGGGTAGCAGAGACCCTCGGATCTGACGAAGGGATCGGAGCCGAAGTTGGAATGGCCAGACTTGAAGGGACGGTATGCCCCGACCACAAGGGAACCGATGACACACTCATCCCCTCGGATCCGATGCCCAACTCTCGGCTCTGAGAGCTTGGATCCGAAAGCTGATCCGACAGACTCGAGGGCATGGCCGGCGTCGAGGCCAAAGGCACCATCGGCACCGACCCCCTGACTCCGGGGCTCCTTGGATCCACAGACTCCGATATCCGATGGTGGATCAGAGAAGGAGCTATCTGGGCAAAAACCGGAGTCGAACTCCCCACACCAGAAGGGGGGGGGAGCCAGCAACACTCCCATATACAGCTGAGTTCGTAGAAACCTTCGCATCATCCGATCCATGTCTGCTTCAGAGATGCTCCAAGTCGATCTAGAGGACGCCACTGACACCGGCAGACGCGAAGATGACTTCGAGGGTGGTCTAGCCTCCTCCTCCGGCTCTGCAGAAAAATGTGGTGAACAGAGCTGAGGAGAGGATGGCCTGGTAACTTTCACAAGAGACAAAATCACCTCAGCGGGAGGGGCTGTTGGATCCAACTCGGCCTGCCGATTGCGGCCCTTCTCTCTGTCTTTCTCTTTTTCTTTCTCTGAATGTCTCTCTGTCTCCCTGTGTTTTTCTTTTATTCTCTCTTTCTTGGCCTCTCTCTCCCTGTGGTAAGGTGGGAGGGTGAGTCCCGGACAGGGGAGGAGGGCCTGAAGGCTGGACAACCACAGCCGTGGCTGGTGAGGAAGCAACAGAAGAGGCAGAAGTTGATTCTGCGGGTAGAAGACCCGCCAGAATTAACTTGTTCCTGTGATCTCGCAGAGCTCGGGGGTTGAAGGCTGCACAGATTTTGCAGCCGGATGACAAATGGGCCACCTCCAAGCAAACTACACACAGAGTGTGACCATCGACTGGTGACAGCTTGTGGCCACACTCTGTGCACTTAGAGAAATTCACTTTCTGACTTTCCGACATATTAGGGAACACACACACTCTACGGGCAGGAAGGGGGGGCCTACACTAACAGAAAGTTAACAACTTTCAAAATACAAAAAAAAAACAATAATATTGTAAACGGTAACCGGAGAGAGGGATAAACTAATAATTATTACTAAAATTATCAAAAGGGGCACACACATACCAAAGTTTTAGAAAAAACCCTGACAACTTGCCTGGAGCTCAAAAATCCCGTGCTGGCAAAGCCGCAGGAAATGAGATCTGAGGATTGGAAGGAGGTTGCAGTGTAGTATGGGTAGGGGGGAGGAGCTTGGAGCTTAGATCTTTTGCTTGGTATGCTGCCAGCTCGGATCCGTATCGGATCCGAAACCCACGGGTTGCTGATCAAATGAAGTTAACTACTTCAGATAGAATCTTATCAGGTCTCCGGGGAATGGCCTTAATAGAGTCAGGGTTCTGCCAAGCACGCTGCATGATGAGTTGGATTAACTTGTCGGCAGGTGGGGTCACCCAAGAGGTAAAAGGCCGGGAGCAAAAAGCCTGCAGGAACACCTCCGAGAAAGGGTTGGAGGGCTTCCAGCCACCCTCTGTTTTAATATTTCCAGGATGTCTCCGAAGGACACATCATCCGGAGGTGACCGTGGGGACCACTCCCATCATCGCAGTCCGTGTCTTCTGTCAAAGACTCTTCAGGAGAGTCTATGTGCTTCTTCTTGCACTCCTTCTTCCGAGGAGGTTCTTCAGTGGGAATATCTGAGGAAGAATCGGAAGGGTGAGTACCCCGAACTGGGGTTTCCTGAGGCTTCTCCTCCTGGTGTCCCAGGGAGGTGGCTTGTGGTAGCTGTAGTTCAGAGGGAGCAGGACGAAGTTCCGACGTCGGAGTAGCGCTTATTGAAGCAAGCACCCTCTCCATCACTCGAAAAGCAAGCCTGCCCAAAGAGGAGTGAGAGCCCGGAACCGAGAAGGACAACTTTGGAACCGGAGTCACACCCCGCTCCATTGAACCCACTCCTGGAGATGAAGCCTCAAAGCGGGATCGGGGCAGGCGTTATTCCCGGATCCCACAGCGGAACCAGTAAAACACTCAGAACCATGCCCTGAACTGAGGACTCCGCCCCCCCCCAACCATAAGTCTGAGGAAGGGACGGTTCCATCAGAACTGAAAACCAAAGGGATGGCCTCGAAGCCTCAGTGACAGTCACTGTCTGTGCCAGGGAACAGGGTTTCACAAAAGATGTAGCAATGGGCTTCAGAACCGATGGGTCGAAAGGAGGACTATACGTCGAGTCCTAGGTGAGACAGACCCAAGTCCCAGAGGGGGCTGAGTCTTTGGAACATTTGGTATCCCTCTGGCTGTTAGCAGATTCAACAGGTGCACCACATCAAGTTCGGATAGACTCCTGGTGGACTTCGTGGATACTCCTGAAGGGGAGTTGGGTCGATCCAAAAAAGGGCTGTACATCTGACCCAGGAATGGATCCAAAGAAGGCGAGTATCAGGTCCATGATGTCTGAGCTAGTGGGACTGTTGTCTCTAATTTGGAGGCAGGAAGCAAAGGAATCAATGGTGCAGTAAAAGGGCTCAGTGCCGATGAGGCACACAGAGTCGATGTCATTGGTTCCAAAGTAATGGCAGAGGTCGGAACAGCTTTCAATGTAGTCAAAGCAAGGCAAGGTCGGTGCCATAGCTGGAGAAGTCAGTGTCGAAGGTGGTGCAGACATTGAGAATCTGGTAATATCAATGGCTTGAGTCGTAATAGTATTCGGAGCAGAGCTCAGAACAGCAGTAATCGAAGCCGAAGCAGCAAGTCTATGCTCCGAGGAAGTTTTGTGGGCCTTATGTTTAGGCTTCTTACCCCTATCACCAGCCGGTGAAGAGGGATCAGAGTGGGGGCGTTTCTTGTCCTTCAATGGAGGGGTTGAGACCTACGACACCGAAAGGGCCTCTGAGAAAAAAGAAGCAAAAAGGCCTTTCAAAATCAATTTGTTCTTGCGTTCATTCAGCATCCGCTGACTGAAACTTTGACAGATTTGACAGGGGGGCTGAACAGAAAGATGAGAAACCCTCAGGCAATAAATGTAGTCGTCGTGAGAGTCGCTGTTTGGGAGTTTACCATTGCAAGAGGTGCAATGCTTAAACCCCGAAGACCCTTTTTTATCAGACATGTCCACAAACACACATCACAAATTTACTAAACTAGAAAATCAAAAAGGGAAAACACCTGGAAAGGAAAGAAAGAGGAAAGAAGATAACAATGGTATCAAGAGATACCACAATGGTAAGGAGAGGGCGTACCAACGATGGTAAAAAGAATTACCCAATGGGTAGAGCTAGTTAGGAAAGTTACAAATAACTAAACGAGTAAAGTAGAAGGAAGATAGATTTAGAGAGTGACTAAATAAGAGATATATATCCAAATATCACGAAACTACTACTTAGCTTGAGAGCTTGGTGGAACGCTGCTATATGGCTATGCGGCAGATGAGATCTGAGGTAACGGAGAAGGGCATTGTGGGTAGCAGCTTAGCTCGAGAGTTTATGGTGTACACGAGCTTGGTATTAGGCCGACACGGTTCCGAGGGGCTCAGAACCGAGCCCATCAGTGATGAATGGAAAGAAGATTAACAACATCAGATTATTAGTTTAACTGTCTGTGTGTATCAGCAAAAGTTACCTGTTTATTGTACTTTATAAAAGGACATTTACTTAGTTAACCAAAGTTGCTTCAGAGCTTTAATTTGATAATCAGTGCTTGTGTAACTGACTAATTCAATAACTGGGTTGGCCAAGAAATGCTACTGTAATTGCAATAAGGTCCCTGAGTGCAGCCAGAACAAGGTGATTATGCTTACAATGCTTATAAAAAGAAGTTATGTACTCACCAGAACGTTCCATGTTTGTTGTCCATAATCTCACCTTCATTCATGCTGGTTGCGTTTGGAACCAAGCATCGGTTCCGACTCGGCCTTTTTACTAAAGCTTGAGAGTTTCCACTGGCTCGAGGCTATACCCTATCCCATGATGCCTAGAGAAGGTTACCCAGCTCTTGTTTACAAAACTAACAAATTAGAACTCGTATTCCAAAAATAGTGTTAATCATCCTTAGCCAAGTCTTATGAGGCAAGAAGGGAACCACAGCACATTTGTAACCAATCCAAAAATTCCTCTTGATCCTCCAGGAGAGAAGGTAGGGGGAAGGAGTGTGGGACACAAGAATGAAGCCGAGATTATGGACAACAAACATGGAATGTTATGGTGAGTACATAACTTCTTTATGTTATGTTGTCCTATCTCACCTTCATTCTTACTGGTTGGGACAGCGTCCCCAGCACCTTCTTTCTTGGGTGGCTCAAGGGAATAAGCTCTTCAGAACAGTGGAACCAAAGGAAGCCCTGTTCCGGGAGGCCACGTCTACTTTGTAATGAGTGATAAAGGTATGAGGTTTGACCTGTGTGGCTGCAGCACAGATGGAGTCCATAAGTAATCTGGCCTGAAAGGCGGTCGAAGTTGACATAGCTCTTGTTGAGTGGCCTCTAATCTTTCCTGGGAATTGTTTATGCTGAGAATTATATGCATAGGAAATAGTGTCAGTAAGCCATTTCGACAAAGTAACTTTTGAAACTGGTGTGCCTCTTCTGTTTTCTGAGAAGGAGATGAATAACTGGCCAGATTTTCTAAACTCCTTGGTTCTATGCAAGCAGAAATTTAGCTGTCTGTGTACATCTGACTGGTGAAGCTTATATTCTGCCTGGTTTCCATAATCTGGAAAAAAGACAGGCAGGTCAATGGACTGATTCAAATTGGTCTCAGAACATACTTTGGGAAGGAATGAAGGATTTGTTCTAAGAGAGACTCTGTCTTTGTGAAAAATTAAATAGGGAGGGTGTATGGGCAGAGCTTGTAATTCTGAAACCCTCCTAGCCAAAATAATAGCTGTCAAAAAGACTGCCTTGCAGGTTAGAAATTTTACTTGACAGGAGGAAGCTGGCTCATATGGAGGGAGAATCAGAGTAGTCAGTACCAAATTAAGGTCCCAAGGAGGTGGTGATTTCCCTTATTGGAGACCTTAGTAGGAATGAACCTCTCAAGAAGGCCTTGCACAATCTGCAAGACATTATTTTTGATCCCATGTCTCTTACATGGTAGCTAGATATGGCAGCTAATTGTACTCATACAGTAGCTGCAGCTGCACCTCCACCGAAAATCTCTGCTAAAAATTCTAAAATTGTAGTTACATAGGTTGTGAAGGGGTCTATATGATTCTTGGAAGCCCAACAAGAAAACATTTTCCATTTGTTAGCATACAGTTTCCTAGTTGCAGTCTTATGGGATGAAACCAGAATGTGTCGCACCACAGGGGACATGTCCGGAAGCCTGGCTAAGACTGGAAGCGGGGCAGCCAAGGTGTCAGCTTGAGGGTTTGAATAGAGGGATGGAGCGTTCCTGACTGATGGGTCAGAAGATTTGGTACCAGGTCCAGCATCCACAGCTCCTCCCAGACATGGGGCCATAGAATAGGGAACCAGATTTGATGAGGCCAGTATGGAGTGATGAGAAATAGCATGCAACTCAATGATATGGCTTTCTGTAGAACTTTGGAGATTAGTGGAAATGGGGAATGTATAAAAAAGTCCTGGGGGTCAATCGTGAACAAGTGCATCCCTTGGAGACTCCACCTGAGGGAGGATCAGGGCAAGGCAGCTGCTGGATTTGGAGTTCATGGACGTGACAAAGAGGTTGCAGCAAGGCTGGCCCCACTTATGAAAAATTTGGCTCGCAACTTCCTGATTCAGGGACCACTCATGAGGCATGAGAACTGCCGTGCTTAGTTTGTCCGCTATCATGTTGGATTTCCTTGGGATGTGCTTTGCAATCATAAAATGTTGAGAAGATATTGCCCATTGCCATACTCTTTGAGCCTCTCAACACATTGGGTAGGATCTGCTTTCACCTTGTTTTTTGATGTACCACACCACGGATATATTGTCTGTCTGTATTGCAATCATATCTGGTGGACCGCTTGCAATGCCAGAAGCACCACTCTCATCTCTAGGACATTGATGTGCAAGTGGAATTCGTGTTCCTGCCAAGTCCCTTGGAAAGTCTGTCCCAGATAATGTCCCCCCACCCTATATGGGAAGCGTTCATGGTCACTGCAGCTACAGGCTGGGGGAAAATAAACGGCCTGCCTATCGTTACCTGTGTGGACTGAAGTCACCATCGTAGGTCCTTCTTGCAGGTGTCTGTAATGAGGATCTTGTGTGACATGGGTAATTCCTGCATGGATCATTGAGCAAAGAGTAGCCACTGTAATACTCTCATGTGCAGACACGCCAGTGGAACTAATGTTATCTCAGCTGCCATTGAACCCAGAACCTTTAGAACAAATTTTGCCTGTACTTTCATTTTCAAGAGCAAGATTGACACTTGATGGCGCAGTGTTTGTACTCTTTTGTGAGGCAGTTTTGCTACCATGTCTTTTGTGTATAAATCTGCTCCTATGAAGGTAATATGCTGTGAAGGCAACAAGGCAGATTCTTCAAAATTTAAGGTAATGCCCAGTTCCAAGCATAAGTGAATGATGGTGTCCCTTGTCTTGGTCAGTAGATGCTCGGTGGTGGCGATCAGGAACCAGTCATCTAAGTATGGAAACACCCAGAATCCTAGACACCTCTGGTGAGCTGTGACTACTGCCATGCATTTGGTAAACACTCTGGGGGCTGCAGTGAGACCAAAGGGCAAAGCTCTGAATTGGTAATGACGGGCTCCCAGCCGGAAACGTAGATATCTCCTAGATCGCCTGTCCATCTTTATATGGTAGAACGCATCCTGAAGATCGATGGAGCACATCCAATTGTCTCGTCCCAGAAAAGGGAATATAGACTGCAGTGTCACCATCCAGAACTTTACTTTCTTGATGGACTTGTTCAGTCTGCTGAGATCCAAGATGGGTCTCCAGTCTCCTGTCTTATTTGGAACTAAAAAGAACCTTGAGTAAAGTTCTGGATCCGATTTGGTATGCCGGGACTTCTTGGATGACTTTTCCTTAGCAACCTTTGAATCTCCAGGGTTACTTGATCCCTTTGACAGGGTGAAATGTCTGGGACTGATCCTGACTGTGGGGGTGGGGTAGAAAAGGGTATGATGAATCCCCTGGATATTATCGACTGTACCCATTTGTCTTGAGTGATGTTTAGCCAGGCTATTGGGTACAGTGACAGTCTGCCCCCGACTGCCTCCAGAGGTGGACAAGTGGGCCTCCTTTCAGCACAGCTGGAAGGGCTCGCCAGAGAACGCATCTCTGTCACCCTGATTTTGCAGACTTCCTCTGCCGTGAGGACAGCGTCTTCCATTGTTGCTCCCCCCCCCCCTTCTGCCCCTGGGGGAAAATTCACCACGTGCGTCCAGCAAAGCTCTTTGGGATTTACGGAACCACATCTTCCTGCCCTTCTGGCCTTTAGGGTAAGGGCTGGTAGGGATGGAAAAACGTACTTCCACAGCAGACAGAGTTTTGCCTTTTTGTTTGCACCTGGTCAGAGTCTCTAACTTTTGGACCGAACAAGGATGAGCTGTCAAAAGGGGCATTTATGAAGGAAGACTTAAAGGGCTCAGTGAACTCGCAAAGGCGCATTCAGGAATACCTCCTCAGAGCTATTCCTGTTCCTGCTGCCCTACTTGGTCCATTGACTGCGTGAGAAATGAGCTGCATAGAGGAGTTGACTTGCCTGACACTCCCGCAGCTGCAGAACCTTGGAGGGCATCTCATAGCTTCTTTAGGAGATCCCTTTGAAGTCTGGTAAAGTAGGTTAAGTAATTCAGTGACCCGAGAGTAAAGGCCACTGATGAGAACATCCATTTCCCATATCTGTCCATCTTTCGAGATTCCTTATTCGGTGGATGGACAGACGAAGAAGTCTCAGCTAACTCCTTTCTGGTGGCCGCTGCCACCACCATAGCATCTAGTGGAAAACCCTTTGTCAAAAATTCCTTGTCCGACAGGGCAGTTATGAACTTGTTGGGCCTCCTCGGAAAAGGCTCCACAGATTCTGGGGAGCCCCACACCTTTCGACTTACTATACACCAAGGACCTGATCGAAAGGCGAAGACACCCAAGAGGTGGAGGGTCAAGATCCAAATGCCTCTAGGTATACGGACTCATCCTCAGAAGGGGTAAGGGTCTTCCAGCCACTTCTCTGCTTCAGGATTTCAAGAATGTCTGAAAAGGAGACATCCTCAGAGGGTGACCTTGTGGACCATTCTGAATACTCTAAATCCGTATTCGAAGTGACAGACTCCTCAGAGGAGTCTAGATGTTTCTTCTTACAAATTCTCTTTTGAGGGACCTCTCAGGAGGGATCCTCTGATGATGTTTCAGAAGAGAAAGACTCACCCAATGGGGCGCCCTGAAGCACTGGTTTTCTATGCCGGGGGGGGGGGGGCAGAGGAAGGAGCCAGCTCTTTTGGGGGAAGAGTATCTTTATCCGAGGGTGGAGCCACCAGGGGTGATAGCACACTCCTTATCACCTCAAAGGCACCATGACCCAGGTCCAAGGGGGCCTCTGGAGACTCCCCCCGCACCAAGGAGTTGGGCTCCAAGGCCAATGTAGGCACCGAGCTCACCTGCGCCGGTGCCTTGAGAGCTAGGGCCGGATCCGACAAAAGTTCGATCCGACTCTCCTCCCCGGACCTGATGGGGAAGTATCGGCTCCTAGACCCTTCAACAGAAGATGGAACTAAAGGTCGGAGCAGAAGTTGGGGCTGAAAACCCAGGGGTAAGTCTCTGGCCCGATGGTTCCACCACAAAGACATCCAAGCACTCAGACTCCGAAAACGCTCAAGTCAGAGGAGGAAGAAAAGAAGGGGCAGTAGTAGATGTCCATTCCACTTCCTTATGGGCTGGACTAGAAAGAATCTTGGCCAAAGCCAGAGTCCGAAGCAACCTCTTGACCACCCGCTTCACGTCATCATCCAACAGGCTCCTGGAGGATCGGGAGGATGGGACCGAGGACTTAACACTGCTAGCTACCGATTGTAACAGAGGTGACTGAGGAGATCGGCTCCAAGGTTGGAGACTGGCTCCATCTATTGCTCCTGGTCGGTTCCGATAAAACCTGCAGAACTTAAGGAGAAGGCTTCTCGGGCCCAAAAGCCTTCAAGTCCGAAGTCATATCTTTAGCTACCTTTCAAGCCGTCTCAGAAGCAGAAGCCGAAGATGAAGCTCCCTTAGTAGATTTGTCAGATTTAGGGGACTGTGAAGGTTTAGAAGAGGCCTGGGTACCTCCTAATGCCTCATCAAAAGGAGCTTTAAGCAACCCCCTAGCTATCAGCTTGTTTTTTACGTTCCTGCAAAACCCTTGAACTAAAAACATGGCAGATGGAGCAGGAATCGTGTAAATGTACTAGGCCTAGGCAACAGACACAACTAGTGTGCCCATCAGTTAAAGACATCTTCTGTGTACAAGAGTCACATTTTTAAAGCCTGACTGTTTCACTTTTTTGCCTTCCTTGGACAAAGTGGAAAAAAATCAGAACACAACAACACTGTCCAGGAAGATAAGAAAATATGAAAATATTGCTACTAACAACTATGGTAAAGTTTAGTCACTACGACAAAATTAGCAATTTGAAAAACTACTAAACATGCTTTTATAACAAACACGCAGGGAGAGAGGGGACTAGAGGAGAGGTCTCTAACTAAAACGACAAACTCCTCTAGCCAGAGGAGGCATCTCTAAGTAAAACAATGAAATCAATTAAGGGGAGGAAGTAGAAAAGGGGAAGCCCTCTAACTTAAACGGGCTAAAAAAGAATAAGAACAACAAAGCCTCTAACTAAAAACAGGTTCGATGGATAACATAAAACTTTAGAGACGGGATAGGGAGGTTACAGGCCTAAAGACAGCAATGGCCATCCACAACAGAACGCAACAAGTGATGCATTCAACAACTAGCAACAACTGGAAGCTAAACATTCAAATAACTATTAATGTAACAATTCTATGTCAAAAAAGCACAAAAGAAAGCAGAAAATAGACTGAAAAATTATTTCACTTAGCCCGAGCCTAGTGAAAAGCACACGATCTAGTTTAACTGCAAACGAGATCTGGGTAACCTTCTCTAGGCATCATGGGATAGGGTACAGCCTCGAGCCAGAGGAAGCTCTCGAGCTTTAGTAAAAAGGCCGAGTCAGAACCGATGCTCGGTTCTGAACCCAACCAGCAAGAATGAAGGCAAGATAGGACAACATAACATCTGATTTTTTTTTATTAAACTCCATTTAGTCAAAACTTGGTGTGTTGTTGCATTCTCCCATCTGTGGTCTCCACCTAGTCTCAGAACTAACATAAAAACTTGCAGCAGTCATTCAAATTGCTTGCTAAATGTAGATAATGGACAATACATAATTTTCATGACCACCTATCTTTAACAACAAATGAAAAAGCTGTTGCAGGTATGCAGTCAGTAAAATCGGGAACATGAAGCAATGAATAAGTATCACAGCACCTGACTTCATTTTTGCACTGTACTACACATTTACATGGAGAGGTAAATGGAAAGTGATATGATATTAACTAGCTCAAGTGAAAAAAATTAGCAAGAGTTGTGTCAAAATATATTGAAAGTTTAACAGTTAAAACTTCTACATCAAATGTTCAAATATACCTCACCAGAAATTTAACCTGTTTTGTTATATTTTCCCTCCTAAGAATCCCTGATACAACCTATTACAATTCAAGTTCCAGTCCCAATGCACAAGTATTCTCTGTAGAAAGCTTATTACTTCTCCCAAAAATCTCATGTGCTTCAGAATAGTAGTTTTAGGTGGAACACAACTATATGCCAAAGTAACTCCTCTCCTGTCGATAAACACCTTACTACCGCAGATTTTACATTATTCTTCCTTTTTACCTATTCCATCAATAATGGAACCCCTCACTCAATCAGTATTACTATTCCCCTTTTCCTTCGTCTAAGATATTCTGCGGAATGTCCACCCTGAAATACTTTGTCAAATTCACTTTCTCATTTCTTTGAGACTATATTTTTTGTCTATACCTGTAAGGTCACTTAGATTCAAAATTAACATTCACAAAATAGACATTCTGATAAAAAACTATTCCCACATACAAGCCATGACAGTTCTTTTTAATATGTTTACATCTTGCAGCATAAATGCACATGCTCATAATCAGCTAGCTGATCTTAAATTAAGTTAGTTCTTCTCATCTGTATTTGATCCCATGTCACATTATTCCTGACTTTTCACTTCAGCAAAAAACACACAAAAAACAGCTAGGTTTTCAAAAAATCCCCTTCAAACTCTTATAAAACACACAAAACTATACACATTTTCTAAAAAAGGAAGTCTATCACTCAAATTGGTGCAACTGCCCCAAATCTATGTCTGCATTCAGCCATTCAATGCTCTAAAGTTAAGATTAACCATGCTAATATGCAAGTTACAGACTGTGTTCCCATTTACGTAGAATTCTGTCTAATCTTATCTGTGTTCCCCTCCCAAATATGAGAAATGACTTGCATGCTTTCATTAACATTACATTTTAGCCTTAAGAAAACATGCACTGGCTACTTTTAAATAAACTACTTTGCACACTGTTATATTTAATGCATTAAAGGACTAAGGATGCAAGGGAGCCAACTACTTGTATAACTAGTCAGTTCTTATAGTTTCAAACCTGATTGTCACTAAATTGCTTGCCAATACAACTTTTAAAAGTTACTTACATTGTATTTTGTAGACTTCACTCAGAGCACACCATTCAGACCTTTCATGATTACCTTGCCTGCATCTGCATACTGCAAGTCTTCAAACAAAAGAGGTGCTAAAATGACAGATAGTAACATTGCCAAAGCAGCCAACATTTTTTCATGTTTTCACTACTGTCTCTTGATTTTCAAAACTTTTTGATAAAAAAACTTTTCCATAGCTTAAACCAAGAACATTAATCTAGACATCTGTCTACAAAAGCAGGGCAAATTGCCATCCTTTAATTCTCTATCCAATACAGTCCACTTTTACATTTACTCAGTGGTCCAACATCACATTATATTTACTTGCTTCCTTCCAGCTTTTCTTATCTTTTCTATAGTGTTAATCCGGGCTACATTAAATCAGTAAAGTACTTTTTATTTTAATATCACTAGCATACACAACAGTCGCTGAAAAAAACTATCACCACCTCACATTTAAAACAGCTGTGAATGTAACTATACAAAACTACATTTCATGAACTTGCATCAGAAGTTTCTACACAAATATCAAGAACAAAATGCATTTTCTTTACAGCTACTTTATTCCATTTGGTGTCATTTTAAACATTAATGACAAAGTGTGGGCTATACTTTACAATTCTCTTACCAGTTCAACACAGTCAAACTCTTCCAGTCTTTTTCAGCCACTTCTCGCAGAACCACAGTTCATATGTCTACATGTAATGGGATTCATGCTTTACAGTTCTCCCACTTGTGTACTAATTTCACCTTGTTGCTGGCCTTCTACATCCTCAATGTTAAGAACTTTTAAATCAGACAAGTATGACTATGACAGTGGTGGTCTATTTGGGAGAAAATGATTTGCCATTCAAAATTCAGAGGGATATGCAGTGACATGTCAAAGCTCTACATGCATATCACAAATGCAGGAAAGACCTTGGTAATGAGCACGATCCTTCCTTCACCAAGAATGATGCCAAAACAAAAAAAGATAGGTTTCAACAATTGGCTTTACAACTGGAGTCAAACTAAAGTGATGCAGTATGTGCCAACATGGAATGAGCTGCTTAAAAAGAAGTTAATACTTATCATAATGCTCCATCTGTGTTGTCCATTTTCATTCTTTCTCAACTGTTCGGTTCAGATCTGACCCGCGAATCTGACTTGGCCATTACTATAGCTCCTGGCCACCAGAAAACTCGAGCTCCTCCCTTATCTATAATGCACCAACTCCTAACATACCTCAGGTCTTTTTTGCTGCTTTACACAAAATGGAAAGAAATACTGTAAAAATACTGACAGAGTAAGCCATAACTGCAACTTACCCTGAAGTATAGTGGTTGTTCTTATAACCTCTCGTTCTTCCAGAAATGCACGGTGAAAAAGATTGGGGTTGTTGGGTGGGAAGCTGAGGAAGTATGAAAATAGACAACACTGATGGAATGTTATAGCAAGTACATAACACAGACATATATGACAGACAGGGGAAGAGAGCACTGGTTGTCTAGCTATTAACAGAATTGGAGAAACTATGCTACTAGCTTGAGGTTTGAGATATCCAGATGGATCATGCCTGTCGGGTGAGGAAGGAGGTCTGGAATCAGATCCAGATCCAGAATCCAAGGTGGGCAAAGAAGATGAGACCAAAGGAAGGAAAACCAAATCTGTCGAGGTCAGTAAGGCAATGAGGGTGACTTTCTCTTCACCTTACCAGTAAGGCAATGAGGGTGACTTTTTCTTCACCCTAGCAGCTTTCTGTAGAAATTCTGGAATTAGGGGAGTTGGTGGGTAAGCATAAAAGAGACTGGGGGGGGGCAATCGTGAAGTAGAGCATCCCTCAGTGATTCCTCCAGATGAGGGATTAGGGCAAAGAAACTGCTGCATTTGTTGTTTGGAGGAGAAGCAAAAAGATTGCAGCAAGGCTGGCCCAAATGACAGTAAATCACTGTTGTCACTTTTAAGTTGAGAGACCACTCATGAGGTAAAAGAATGGTCCTGCTCAATTTGTCTACTATCACACTGGACTTCTTCGGAATGTGCATTGCTATGAAAAAGCGGTTGGATGATATCGCCCATTGCCACACTCTGAGGGCTTCTTGCCACAAGGGGTAAGACCAGTTCCTCCTTGTTTATTGATGTATCAAACTACTGATATACTGTCTGTCTGGATCACAACTGTCCCAAAAGGGAGACAGTCTTGGAATGCCTGCACTGTTAAAGAGCACTACTCATTTCCAGAACATTTCTATGTATGTTGGCCTCTTCAGTGGACCAAGTGCCTTGGGCTATTTTCCCCAGGAAATGTCCCACCCATATCTGGGAAGTGTCTGTAGTCACTATAGCCTTGGACTGAGGGAGGATGAAAGGACAACACTGAAGAAGCTGATCTGATTGGATCGGATCCACCACCAAAGACATTTCTTGTATGCTCGAGTGATTCTTATTTGTGCTGACATGCGTTGATAAAGAATCGACCACTGAGTTGCTAGCATCCATTGAAGAATTTTCATATGAAATCTTGATACAGGAACTAAAATATAGGCCACTGACAATGACCCCAACCCTTTCAGAATCAGCAAAGCTGAAATTTTGGTACTGCAAATTATTTTCTTGACCTGGAATCTGACAGTCTGCACTTTGGACAGAGGAAGAGAAGCTGCCACTGATACCATGTTGAACACCGCTCCTACGAATTCCAAAGTTTGAGTCGGTTGTAACAGAGACTTGTTGTAATTTGCGGTTATCTCCAGATAAGTCCTGAGTACCTGATCTCTTGCTCTTAACAGTAAATGCCTGGTCAGGGTGGTAGTAAGCTAGTCATCTAAGCATAGAAAAACTCATAATCCCTGCAGTCTCAAGTGAGCTGCTGTCATTACCATGCATCTGGGGAACACCCTGGGGCTGTGGTGAGGCCAAAGGGCAGTGCTCTAAAATGATAGTGACTGTCTCCCAGCCAGAAGCGTAAAAAACTTCTGGACTGTCTGTTCAATTTTTTGTGATAGTAAGCATCATGAAGGTCTATCAAGCAAATCCAGTCTTCCTTGCCCAGGAAGGGCAGAATGGACTGAAACATGACCATCTGAAACTTTGTATGTCAAACTGAATTGTTTAAGTTGGTGAGATCCAAAACTGGTCTACAGTCCATTTTCTTTGGCACTAAAAAGAATCTTAAGAAAGTTCCGGATTCCATCTGGTCTGGTGGGACCTCTTGGATGACTTTTTTCTAGCAGCTTTTGTATTTCTAGCGCTGCTGTTTTCCTCTGACTGGCTGGAACATTGGAATATTTGCATATAGATGGAGGTGGAAGGGAAAAGGGAATTCTATACCCTTTGTAGATAATCCTCTGCCCCCTTTTATCTTTTGTGATGTTTAGCCAGGCTCTCTGGTGCATGGATAAATTACCCCTTGATTGCTTCCAGAGGGGGGACAATCACAATAGTGATCAGTAGACATCTACTGTCATGGTAAATTCTTACACAACTGTACTATGTCCTGACTAAAATTACTGTAGCTGTATTTCTAACCCTTGGGTGGTTCCCAAAGCTAAAGAGAAAGTAAGGGTGGTTAGTGAACTAGTAAAAGCAGCTGGGGACCTTGAAAAGGCATAAATTCTGTAGTGTTTAGTAAAGGTGTGTACAGAAAACCAAATGTCAGTTTCTAGTATGGCCTTGGCACCTCTCCCCCAGTAGAAGGCCCAAAAAGATTCAACCACCATGAAAGAATAAGGTCAAGGGATGACAGGAAGGACTTTCCAAGCACAGAATAACAAACAAGATGAGATCTAGCTTGCAATTGTTTTAGACATTGGTTGACCCAGTTTTGAATTTATGAAAGAGAGACACAGTTGTCTGAATTTTTGAATGGATTTGGTTTTTGAATGGATTTGGTTTTGTCTAAATAGAATCTTAGCTGTCAGAGAATGTCGAGAGAGAAAGTAGGACCCTTTCCTTCTAGTCCTGTTGGTTGGAAAAGGAAGTAGTAAGATACATGCCCTGGCTGAGAGAGAGCTTGTTCACTACTTTAGACATGAATGAAGGGTTAGCCTCTATTGTCACCATGTCCTTGTGAAAAATAAGAAAGGGAGAAATGGCCATGAGAGCCTGAAACTCTGAATCTCTACTAGCTGAAGTGAGAGCCAGAAGCAGAATAGTTTTCCAGATGCAGAATTTGAGATTTGTTGATGCTGTTGGTTCAAAGGGAGGTAAGGTAAGCTTTTCCATCACGAAGCTATAGTTCCAGGGAGGAGTTATGGTCTTCCTTGGTGGTCTAAGATACATAACCTCTGTAAGGCATAACATGATCTCAGGCCTGGACATAAGTGGAGGATTGAGGAGTAACAAAACAGAAATGGCTAACAGGTGGGCTTTGACAGAAGAGTAGGCCAGACCTGTATGCATGAGTTCAAACCATTATTTTAGTATGGGAGGTACCTCTGACTTGTTGGGAGTCCTGTTCATTCCTATGGCACCAAAAGGGAACATTTCTTCCATTTGACTATGTAATATTTTCGAGTGGTGGGTCTCCTGGCTAACTGGAGAATCTTAATTACTTGCTCAGAAAAGTGGTGCCTGTAAGGAATTAGAACCCTATCATCCACACAGTTAGATGTAGGGATGACAGGCTGAAGTGTAGTAGTAACCCTTTCTGTTGTGAGATGAGATCTGCTAGAAGTGTCAGTTGGAGTAATTGTTCCTGGCTAGATGAAAAGAGGAAAACAATTCTGTCTTGTCCAAAAGGGGACAAGAGTTTATTTTTTTTAGGCCTTTAGAATAGTAGTGGAGGGAAGACATACAGGAAGGAACTTTTCTGTCCACTGAAAGATAAAAGCATCTGTCCTCAAGGCTGATGAGCAAGGACCTCTGGTGCAAAAAGTAGGAGCTGCTTGTTAGTGTCTGAGGCAAGCATGTCAATCTGAGGTGTCTAACAACGGTGGAGGATGTCCACAAAAACCTGTCTGTTCAAGGTTCGTGAGAGTCCTCGAAGGTCCTGCTTAATGCCAGCACATTATCCTGCAACGGGATGTATATGGCAATTAGCTACTAATGGCCCAGGTGATCTATGCCAATCTGTACAGCTAGTAACACCCGACTTCTCCTCGTTTATGTACCACATAACTGCTGTGTTGTATGTGAACACTCGTAGAGGACCTGGTCAGATACCAGATATGGTAAAAGGCTTGAAGAGCTTGGATGAGGGGACCTCATCTCCTTCATGTTGATGTGTTCCTTTAGTAGTTTTGGTGAACATCTGCCCTGTACTGAGTGTGCCCCTTTCCAGGTCCCCCATACCTCATCTGAGGCATATGTGCACACTTCCTGAACTGGGAATGGAGGGTACATTGATCTAGACTTACTAGAAAGGCCCGAGGCAGTATGAAAGGTAGCAGAGAGTGCAGTGAGAGCATTTTGAAGTTTGGCACTTTTAGGAAAGTGTTTAGTAAAGAGAGATCCAGTATGGGTCTCCACAGCCCTTCTTTCTTTGGTACAAGAAAGAGTCTGGACTAAAAGCCCTTTCTAACCAATTAATTTGGCACTGGTTCTACCATTGTGTCTGTAATTCCTGCAGAATGCATGGCAGCAGAGGAAGGCATGACATTTAGTTGGGGAGGGGGGAGTTCTATCCAAGGCATAGCCCTTTTTTATAAAAGAAAGCACACATTTGTCTGTGGTAATCTTTTCCCATATGGAAATTGGCTGGGTCAGCCTTTTTGAGTGTGTTAGGGCAAGGTTGGATGGTGCTGGGGGGGGGGGGGATTTATAGATAGTTACAAAGATTGTTCCCAAAGGAAGGCTACCAGAAGAAGAATCTAATTGTTTTCTCTGGGAATCTATTTCTGACGGCATTCCTGTGTTTCTTACTGGGTCTAGGATCCCTTCTGACAAAAAAAGTGGACTTGGTTGGATAATTCTTCTGGTACCTTGGTAAAGTAGTCAACAGTAGTTGTCTGCAGTCCTTCATACTTTTTTTTCTGTTCTTGGAGAGCTTTGAAAAGGTTAGCTGTTTGTGGGTTCTAGTCTAAAGGGGAATCCACAATTTTTGCTTTAAAGTCTTTAGGTATGGGTTGATTGTGTAACCATGCATACCTGGGGATGAGAGAGCCAGTAGCAGCTGCTCTGGGCGAGGCCTCTACAGCATCATAGCTATTGTGTCTATCCTGATTGAGTAAGGACAACAGTGACTATTTAGAATCAGTTCCTTTCGAATCCACCACTACCTTGCTCAAGGAATTGACAATGGATATAAAATACTTGGTCACTGGGGTTTAGTAATTAATTGCACTGAATGCCAAAGCAGAGGAGGTATAACTCTTTTTACCCCACCTATCCATAGCACAGCTAGCTTTGTCTGAAGGGAATGTATTGGCAATAAGAATGAGCTTAGGTTTATCAGAAGAGAGAATGCAGAAGAGTCTGCCACAGAATGTTTAAACAAGAACTAAAGATCATCAGCAACTTTATAAAATCTGTCTGACCATTTGCGGGCAAGAGGTTGTGAGTCAGTAGCAGCAGAAGTGAACTGAAAGACATCAAAGACAGCCTCAAGAACAGGAGGAACTGGGAAAGGGGCTGGGGTACCCATTTCCAACAGGCTGAAGTATCTTTTTTGGACCCCTGTAATCTGCCTAAACTCATCAAACTGCTTCATCATGTTTAAAATTCTCTTCTCAAAAGAAGTTTCTTCCACAGCACAGTCAGGAGAAATGGAATCTTCATCATCATAAGGGACTTGGACAGAAGAATAGATTTTGACAGTAGAAGGCCAGAAAATGATCAGAATTAGAAGCCTCCTCATCTTCAGAGAAAGATGAATCCACATCAATCTTTTGAGGAGTGGGAGGAAGAGAAGAAAAGGCAGGAAGCTTCAGGGCCAAAATTACATTGAGCAAACCTTAAGAAATGTCTATCCATTCCTTCAGCCTAGGAAGAGGAGAAGTTATATGCTTAGTTTTTGTATGCTTCATTTTGCCTGAACCAAGCTGGTGGTTCAGATCCCTGAGGTATCTCAATACGTTTACCTGGGATCTCTTCCCTACCTAGTATCTGAGGAAAGCCTTCTAGACCCTATGAGATGATAATTTGCAATTCACCTTTCTTTATGGATTCCTCAGCGGTAAGGCCCTCCTACACCATACCAGCCTGATGTCTCAGTAGAGGGCATCTGAGAGCAGTGGATACATCTGAATCAGAAACAGTAACTGAGTCTCCGACCTAGGTCTTTTAAGCTTTTTCTTAAGTGACGGGGGGAAGGTCTGGGGAAGCAGGATCCACCATGTTGGAGTGGGCCAAGTGTTTCATATGTTGGGTCTCCAAAAAAGTGTTGAGTGAGGACAAAAACAGGATCATAACGTCTTAGGTTCAAAAGATTGTCAAATGGAACAGGACTTGTAGCTGTGTTTCATTTCTATGCAGAACAGAGGCATTGGGTACACAAGTCTTCATATGGGATTTATCTACCTCACGCACACTTACTCCTTCTAGCATCTAATACTGTTAAGGCAAAACATTTTAGAAAGGTAAAGGAAAGTTCCCCAATGGGGCATTTATCTGATTACGTGAGGCAATGGTACCAACAACCAAATGAAAATCAGTCCAACAGATATACGACCTGCATTTGGGCTGGCGGCAAATGAATCTGAGGAATTAAGCTCATACATCTGTCTGTTTACCCCTATACTTATGAAATGAGGTCACACATTGGACATACAGTCCTGGGAAGGTAAAGCTTTGGTACCCTGGCCAGACATCAGCAGTGATAATCCTTTGGTTAGGAAAACTGCAACAGTGATTTCAGCCAGGACATCTCGTATTTCATCATAAAAAGAACATATTTTCATGATTCAATTGACTATTGGACCAGACGTTTTCAGCTTATTGATTAATTACTTCAACATCCAAATTATCTCACCCTACATTCATAAGTAACTGCAGGCAAGCTTTCTCTTTCTCTCTCTTTTAGATATATTTCTTTTTCTTCATAAAAATCCTCTTCCTTTAGCAATATATTACCAAGTGAACATTGTTACATGTATTTGAGTAGGCACATCATATATTGTATATAATTATATACACTTGTTTGTAGATTAGATATACTTAGTATTATTGTTTATGTTTTCTTGATTTATCTGTTACATTATATTCACTCTGTTTTTGTCATACAAAATTCAGTAAAGGAAATTTGGAAAAAATAAAATGCAAACTATCAGGCTGTGACAGTGAACATCTGTGAAATAATTTGCATGCTGCCCAAAAGCATATAAAAGGCAGCATATCCATTATTTCAGAGGTGTTCACTGCCACAGTCCCATTGTTTGCATTATAATGCATTTCTACTGGGGGTCGTGTGCTGAACCAGTGGTTAGCCTGTGAGAAGAAGACAGACGTTAAACTTAAGCATCAGAGATGTAGTGTGGACTTTGTGGAGGTGGGTCTTGAAAACATAAGCACCGGGGATTTTTTTTATTTAGGTAGTAAGCAAAAGAAGATGATCATCCTCACAACTGAACCCACCTTCTGAAGTCTCTTAAAATGTGTGATCCTGTCAGCTACCAGCTTCGCCCTTAGCAGAAGGGCTTGCTAATAAAGCTCTTTCCAGAATAAGCTTTAACTTTTTTAGTCTGTATGTCACCTAACTTGTATCATGACAAACATTGCTAAACAAATCTGAGAGTGAGCAATGTTCATTAGCACTTGCACCTGTGAAAATCTAAAGTGAAGTTTCAGCAAAATGCCACAGAAGCAGAAGATAATCTAAAAGGTACACTTTAAAGAGTCTAGAAGAATATGAATCATTATTTTAAGGGGAAAGATATCAGAGATTAACTTAAAACTCAACAATAACACGACTATTGCATAATAAGCTTCATAATATATACCCCCAAATAATCCCCCCAAAACAATCTCATTCAAGCCTGAGACATACTTAAACAATAATTAAAAAAAAAAAAAAAAAAAAAAAAAAAAAAAAAATTGAAAGCCTCTCCAGCACAGACTGGTCTTAACCCTAACCTTGCTGCAGTAGCCTCTCACAAATGTACTCAGATTCTTCTAGGACACATTCTTTCCTATTTTCCCTATAATTTTTCAACTCTACAAACCAAAATTAAATGATTAGCAAACTGCTGAATTAAAATCCTTTTTGAAAGATTATGTATGGCAGGCATGGAAAAACAACCCGTCCCATAGCAAAATGCAACACCATATCCAACTGAGAAGCCTCACAAAACAAGCAATGGAATGACACAAAAGTCAAATGATAAAAACATTTGAAAATCATTAAGTCAACAAAGCAACTCTAGAAATAAAATAAATTAATCAACTTACAGGAAGAGATACTCAAAACAACCCATAAAAAGCAACAACTATATTCTCTCCTCCTGACATCCTCTTTAATTTTTCAGCCTAACATTCATCTTAAACTTTCACACTAACCACCCCCACCCCCACATCCCAAAACAAGCTGACTGAAATCCCCAGTTTTACTTAAGTCAACACAAGAGATTTAGAACTACTTATGAAAAACTGATCATATGCAGATGATCTTTATTCCCAGTTGTTATACTACAGCAGGGACTTCCTCACAGCCAGCCTGTAACACATCTTCACTCTCTGTCGAACACAAAATATCATGCCAAATAATTGGAGACTAGCCATTATCAACCCAGTGTAAAACCAATCTAACCCCACCTAAACCTCCCAATACGTCAAACACTCTCACAGGTTCATAGGTGTGTACTAGGCTAACGGCCCTGGAGCCTATATAAGCCTTGCCCAAAAAGATTCCCTGGTATCATGCTGCCCAAAGTCTCCTTCCCACTCAAGGCAAACTGCTTAAAAAAAAATCATCCATATTCAGCTCATAAACTACATCATCACTACCTATAACCTCCACTCCCAAAATACAATACAGGTTCTGGTTCAATAAAAGTACACTCACAATTATGGACTCTTTAATGAAATACTACTCATTACTCAGACAGGCCAGCTGAATCGTGTCACCTTTATCAACTTTACAAAAGCCTTCAACCTCACTGATGACACCTTCCTCCTCTATCACCTATACAAAAAAAGACAGTTTTCATTCCTCTACATTGGTTCCAAAACTAAACCATACATTGTCATTTCTCCATCAAAATTAAATGAAAGCCATAACGATAGATCCATGTGGTCTGTTTTCATCTGATTCAATACCAAAGTATTGGATCTGAGAGGTCTAACTCCACCCCATCCATAATTCCCTCCTCTTAGCCGATTTACCTCAGATCAAGTTTGCTGACTGATTTCAAATGGTCTCTAATAATTGCAGGAAGGAATGCAAAGGGATAGTGCAACATTATCCCACTATAAAGAAAAGTGGAACAAGAGACAAGCAGGGTCCCATCAAGGCCTGATTGAGCCTCATTGCATGAAAAATTACAATTTGAAAGGGGAAGGAGGGAGGGGAGATGAAAATAAGAAAACACGGATCTATAGTTATGCTAAATACATAAATTTTGTATCTGGTGTTGCCTACATTTGTATGATTCATCATGTAGGACAGATTCCCAAGCTACCAAAAAAGGTCCTTGGTGGACACAAGGAAGGAAATTCCTGAGAATGGTAGAGTTAAAGGACATGAGAGTTGTAGATTTGACACCCAATTTATAATGAGATATAAAGATACGAGTTGCAAACCAAATCACTGCTGCACATACATCACTGACAGGTACTCTTTTTTTTTTTTTTTTTGCATATGCTGTTGAAGCTGCCATCCCTCTAGTAGAGTGAGCCTTATGTTTAGAATGTGAAGGCAGACATTTTGTCTTTTAAACAAAAGAAATGCAATCTGCTAGCCATCTGGAAAGCATACCTTTTGACACGCATCATCCTAGTTTGGCCTTGGAAAAGGATATAAATAATTGGTCTAATTTTCTAAAGCCTTTAGTATTGCATAAATAGGACCAGAGTTGTCTACGGATATCGAAGGCATGGAGGTTGGAAAGAACACTGGCAAATCAAGTTGCTGGTTCAGACTGGATTACGCTGCCATCTTGGGAAGGAGGAATGTGACTTCAGGGAATCTCTGTCCTTGTGGAAAATAAGGAAGTGCAGTTTGCAAGAAAGTGCTTGTAGTTCTGAAACCCATTTTGCTGATGCAATGGCAACCAAAAAGACAGTTTTCCAAGAAAGACATGTTATATCTGCTGGAGTTCATTTCTGCTGGTAAGGTTTTCTCAGTGAACAGCCCATGGAAACCTTGATTTTGCAGTCTGCCTGTACCTCATGGTTGGCATGAATTAGGAAAGCCTCCTCTTCTGCATCAGGGAGGGCATCAATTAGGAAAGCCTCCTCTTCTGCATCAGGGAAGGCATTAATTAGGAAAGCCTCCTTTTCTGCATCAGGGAGGTCTATCCCCAGAAGTGTCCTGGTGAAAACCTTGGGATTTTTTGAACCAAATTTTCTTACCGCCTCTGATTCCTAGAAAAGGATCCCTGAGGAGTAGAAAAATGGACTCCCATGGCAGACAAGGGCTTAACGTCCTGTTCACTCCTGGTAAGTGGTTCTTTTACTTTAGGTCCAAACAAGGTGAAAGAGTCATAGGGAGCATTTATAAAGGATGCCTTGAAGCTCTCCACAAAACTGCATAGCTGCATCCACATGTGGCATTGCATGACAATACTTGTGCCTGCTTCCCTTGATGTACCATCAGCTCCATTGGATAACAGTCTTGTGGCCACATTTGAGGATGATTGCAGGGCAGACATTTAGGCATTCACTAATTTTTGCATGTCCATAGGTAAAGCTACCCAAAACAGACTTGGAGAGCTCCTTAATCAAGTCTCTTTGGAAATGTGTCAGGTGTGCTAGCTAGTTCAGTGTTCGAAGTGCAAAGTTTGCTGAAGCAAATATCCATTTCCCTAGTCTGCCCAATGCCCTTGATTCCCTGTTGGTTAGTTGGACAGAAAAACCTTCTTCAGACAGTTCCTTCTTTGAGGGTGCTGCTACCACCATAAGGCCCCTTGGACCAGTGTATCCTATCCTTTGGGGCAACCAAAATATTGTCTGTTTTTTTTTAGAAATGGGCTCTGCTACATCATGTTCCTTCCAGGAATTCTGAGCAAAGAGATCTATTAAGGAGTCAGGAGGTGGGACTACAAAGGATGTCAAAGGGCCAGACCCAAAAGCTTTAAGGAACACAGACTCAGAGGAGAGCACTTCTGTGGAACCCCCCTCCCCGTTTCATCAATTCCAGAATATCTTCAAAGGAGACATCATCGGAGGGGGGGGGTTAATGGGAACCCTTTCCATCATCTAAGTAAGTGTCTTCAGTGATGGACGTAGGAGAGGGGTCTATATGTTACATTTGTATGTCCTTTTCTGGAGAAGGAGGCTCAGGGACTCTGAAGAAGATACCTTGGAGTCAGACAGGGAGCTCAAACGTCGAGCTGCCTCAAAGCTGTTTGGATGCATCTGTCCCTGTCAACCTGAATAAGAGGAAGGAGGTACAGGATCGAATGGCTGTCAGGATAGATCCAAACATGGTGCATGCACCACTCCTTGGTGCAGCCAAGGCTTTCTTCACAGCCTCGAAAGCCAGCTCAACTAATGTAGCCAAGGAAGAACTACCTCTATTAGTACACCTGGTAGCTTTCCCAACCTCAAAGAAGGTTGGCTCCAAGTAGGACCTTCGAGCTGAACTACCTAGAGTGGAAGCATGGAGAGGAAGGGACACCTCTGAAAACTTCAAAGCCAGTTCTACTGCTGTGGCTCCAACTCAGACTCTGTGGTTCTGGGAATCCTCTCAACCAGATGGCAATAGTGTTGAAAAAGTCAGATGATGTCAAAACCAAAGTCTTCAGGGCTATCAGATCCAATGCTGGTGGGGCACAGGGGTTCTCAGACCCATATGCATTGATGCCAGAAAGGGAAGCATCAGAAGTAGCAGGGGTGGTGTCGATGGGCTCATTCCCAGCCCTCTCTCCTCACAAATGGGGCCAGGAGGACCCCCAGCTGAATTTGTGCCTTCAGGAATTTCCTCATCATATAATCTATATCCACTTTGGTTAGTCTTCTGGTGGATCATCCAGAACTCGAAGAAGCTACAGATGGAGGTCTTGAACATATAAGTATTAAGGAATGAAGTCTGGGGCTGACTGGCCCCACAAAAAAGGTTTCAAGAGGAAGCTCGGATCCTGGTTGTAGTTGGATCAGACTTCCTGAACAACTTAGGTGCAGACCCAGAATAGCGCTTGGATCCAAAGACCTTTTGTTTGTTTTCTCTGCATTTTCCCATTTTGTTTTTCTGTATGTTTCTCTACATTTCTGTCTTTTTCTTTAGATCTTTCTTACTCTTTTTCCCTCTTTCTGTCTGAAGACGTTAGAGGTGGATGTTGCCTTGGATTCTGTGGATATTCCAGATGCTGTATGAGGGGGAAGAAGTCCTTTAATAATAGGTTTTTACTTTCTGCCTTAAACAGCTTGGGTACCAAAGGCAGCACGGATACTGCAGCTATCCTGTAAGTGGGAAGGACATAGGCAGTAAACACAAAGGAGATAGGAATCTTGGGGATATCTTGTGCCCACAGGCTGAACACTTTTTGAAACCAGTGGACTTCTCAGCCATCAGAATAACTTGTAAATAGTATAACAGTAATAGAAACTATTCTGAATCCCACTGAACACGTGTGTGTGTGTGTGTGTGTGTGTGTATGTATATGTATATATATATATATATATATATATATATATATATATATATATATATATATATATATATGCATGTGTGTGCATATACATGATGTGAGAAAGGAAAATATAACTAAAATACATCTTAATAGATCAGTAGTTAAGTAAGAAAGTCACTATAGCTACTATTTTACTTAAATGCTATACTATAAAAACCTATATGAAAAACCACTATGTAATCTATAGAATATTACTACAAAGTTCCATCCGATACACTCGTGAAATATCTTACTAAAGAAGCTATTTAACAAACCTAACTATCTAAATATACTAATCAAACTAGGAAGAAAATTAAAAACTATCCTGTAGGAAGGATTAAGCAGAGAATCAAAAAATGGCCATCACGTCTGAAAAAACTGGAGCCCTTGGCAAACACGTTTGTTCTGGCAGGCAGCAAAAGAGATATGAGATAAATCAGCTATGAGGAGGCACTTGTAGGTAGGGGAGGAGTCAGTGTTCAATACTCCTGTACAAGGCACTGAAGTCAGATCTGACCTGATCCAACATCCCATATGCTAAATAAGACAAAAATATACATCGGATTACCTTAATTTCAAAATCAGTTAGATTTCAGAAAGCAGTACCACAAGCTTCCATAATTGCTCATCTACTATTCTCCATTTTTATAAACTTCTCCTTCACCTATCTCATATCACCCTCCTACTCTAAGCAAATGGCATGGCACTATTTCACAGGTACAACTCAGTACCAAACCTCCAGAAAGACCTATAATCAGATTTAATAGCCTTTATCTGATGTATACCCAACAAAAACCTTATCGACTCCAGAAAAAAACATTTATTTTGACAACAAACAGAAACTTAAAAAAATACACAAAAGTCTTTTGTATATCTAGAACAACAAAAACTCCCTAAATCTCCAAATATAATTACTTATACATACTCCAACTCACTACAATTAGTAACAGAACAGAAGTACCTCTCTTTCATTGGCCAGTCTGTCAATATACTAGCAAAGCATGGGTCTATATTATGTCGTTGAAACACATTAACATTGAACACCACACTGTCAACAAATATTCAGCAAAATTCACTTCTATGATTCTGTGAATACTTAAAGGGCAAAGACGTAGTTGGTAAACTGCACAATTTTTCCCTTTTCTCTACTGTAGTGCGATCTTGGAGTTGGTATATTTAGTTAGAGGGGAGTGGGGGGCTTCGGGGGGTGGGGGGTGCAACCCTCCACATGGGTGGGTTTGGTTTAGGTAGATTTAGTTCCATTGGGTTGCAGAGCAAGTTATTTGCTTACCCTTTAAGTATTCAGTGGATCATGGATGTGAATTTCGCTGAATACTTGTCAACAATGTGGTGTTCGATGTTAACATGTTTTGACGGCGTAATATAGACCCGCAAAATACTCCACCTAAAACTATGCTCCAGAATCTAACACCTCCCCATCCCTACACCTCGTAATGCCTTAGCTAAAACTGAGCTTATCCCAAAAATAGAATACAGGCTTCCATTGGAACTCCAGCTCAGACATCTAAAATAAAACTACCACACATCAAATCTTCAAATTTGTTCTTTTTGCAGGACCTCAAACTCATCACTGCCAATTTCTATGGCTGTGTAAGTGGATACCTGTATACGACAGAGTCACATTTCTACTTATCTGTCAAATCTACAAGCTATTAAAAATTGAACAATGTCCCCTCACACATCAAGCAGACTAACTACACACCTAGAGACTGCCAAAAGGGCAGTATCTACCATCATTAGAACTTGTTTTAAAACCTCCACAGAAGAATGACTTATCTCTAGGCTAGATAAATCTGCTTGGATCTGGCTACCCGTAGAAGTGAGACAGCAAGAGGCACTTCAGTTATTTAGAAACAAACAAAAAGAGCAACTATTTACGGGCACCAAATGCTTCTGTGACAGTGGCCAGTCACTGCAGCTTATGCTGTAGTCACATCTTTCCTGTAAATACATACTTTTAACAAATGACCACTGGTAAAATGCCTACCTTACTTGTACATACTGTAAATAATATCACTTGTATTTATAATTGGAAATAACATACAAAAGTACTGTACAATTTTGTGTATTCTTTAGTCTCTGCATAAGTTTCTTGTTTGTGTATTACACCATAATTACCAGATCATAGCTGAAAAATGTCTGTCAGCCAGTCCAATTACCTGGTTATCAAACTGAAATAAATAAATAAAATTAAATTAAACACACCCACACAAAACACACCCTCTTTTAAACATCTCAGCATTTGACTTGACTCCTGCCTTAAGTTCTCTCTCTCTACCTCAACTACACAAGGAAAAAGGTTAACTTACCTTTATTCCAGGCTAATGAAATCCTCCCCTTCTTAATACAGCCTCCAGAACAGCCACAGTCAAAGGTATTCAGCTCTCCCAACTTAAATACAGTTTTCCCCTCAAAGCCTCAACACCAAAACCAAACTCTGCACATATTAAAACAATAACTAATAAAAATAAAATCTGTAGATTTATTACCCAGCCCCTAATAATTACTACCACTGCAAAACACTGAGAAAAGCAAAACAGCTCACTGTTCGACAAAAGGGTGGCTTTCTCCTAGGATCCCAAATGTTCAAGCTCTTAGTCAACCAAACCTTCTTTCCTGTAGCAGCTAAACTAGACAGTTTTCCTCTTTATGGCCTCAGAGACCACAAACACTGCCCACATACTGAAACAAACCACAACTGAAGTCTAATGTACAGACCACTGCTTTTCTATACTAGATCCACGACTCTGGAAAAGTATTTCCACACAAATAAAAGGCATGTCATCTTAACTTAGGACTCTGCAAAAGGTCCACTCCTCTCATCAGCCAAATGTCATTGTCCCTCATGCAACCATATCACCTAACCTGAAATACATCACTCTTTTCTCTTATTAGCACTTGCTGTCTTAATATTGATGTGCTACTGCACCAGTGTATTCTTTGAAGCTACTCACAAACTCTAACATCCCTCGTTCAACTATTCTATCATACTCATTTTGCCAATATATAGCTGTTATCATACATACACTTTAGTTTCTAAATGAGAATTGCCTTTACCTATTGTAAATAATGTATATTACAACTGTATGTACTCTTCATTTCTTAGCTGATAACAGTACACTATAGTCATATATTTTCATCATGTTCTTGCTATCCAACTGAATGTAATCCTGACTTTATTATTCCCAGGCTGATACTGGTTACTCCTGATCAGTGCTCTAACCTGGTAAACAAATTTAAATTAAAAGTTAAATAAATAAACAAATAAATAAAATACATACTATATGTCCAAAATAAGATAAACTTGAAATATCAGAAACATATTTACCTGTGAAAGTGAGGTAGGAGGTCCATGAACAGTAACTTCACATCATCTTTACTTATTTTCCCACTTTTATCCTGCAAAAAACAAGAAATAGAATTTGCTTTGGGTTGTCATTATCAACAGCTTTAACCTGCATTTTGATTACAAAGGTCAGACAACAAAGAAATGTACTTTGCTGCATTCAGAAATGGCATGCTTTCGATACACAAACATGAGCTAATTTTTCTATTACCTTGACCTGACAACAGATTAAAAAAAAAAAAACATGAAAAAATAAATAAAACTGAACACCTGTATAACTTTTAGTTATGTACTTACCATAACTTTAGATGTTTGGGATCCATCTCGCCTACATTCAGTACTGATGGGCTCGGAGCCGATCCCTCGGCTCCGACTCAGCACGCTATGCTATAGAGCGAAGCCTCTTATTGGCTGAGCTATTTCTTATCCCAGGATGCACCACCACTAATCCCCCAGATCTTGTTTGTCCGCATTCATGCACACATGCACAACTTGTTTATATAACATTGCCAGATGTTTCAAGATGAAACAACAGAATTCGGACCTTCTGATATCTTCTGATCTCCAAGGAAGGGGGAAGGAGGGTGGGTTATTAGGAATGTAGGCGAGATGAATCCCAAACATCTAAAGTTATGGTAAGTACATAACTAAAAGATGTTATGTGATCCTATCTCGCCTACATTCAGTACTGATGGGACAGCGTCCCTAGCACCTAAATCCTGGGTGGCTCACTGGAAAACACTCCTGAGCACTGTGGAACCAAATGATGCTCGTCCTCTAGATGCCACATCCAATTTGTAGTGGGAAATGAAAGTGTGCGGGAGGACCACGTAGCCCCAGCACAAATGTCACTAATGGCAAGCTTAGAATGGAATGCTATTGAAGTAGCCATAGCTCTTGTAGAATGAGCCTTGACAGAGGTCGTAAGCTCTTTATTAGAAAAGGAATAAGCTTGAGTAATACAGTCCCTGATCCATTTGGCAATAGTGACCTTTGTGACGGCTTTGCCCAATTTATTGTCTGAAAAGGATACAAACAATTGATCTGATTTTCTTGTTTGTTTGGTCCTATCTAAATAAAAACGCAATTGCCTGTGGACATCTAATGTGTGGAATATGTATTCCGCTTTGTTAGAATACTTTGGAAAGAAGACTGGAAGTTCTAATGACTGTTGTAGGCAGAAACCAGAACAAACTTTAGGGACAAAGGATGGATTTGGCCTGAGAGATACTCTATCTTTGTGACAAACCAAGTACGGAGGTTTTACAGACAAAGCCTGAAGTTCTGAAACCCTTCTGGCAGAAGTAATCGCCAACAGAAAAGCAGATTTCCACGATAGAAATTTGAAATCACATGTTGCTGCCGGTTCAAAGGGGGAGGAAGTCAAGGCACGTAACACCACATCGAGATCCCATGGAGGAGCAGGATGAGAAATCGGAGGTCTTAAAAGCGCAGCACCTTTCAAGAAGGTCTTACACAATCTGTTGCTCATTAAAGGTGGGGTTATAGATTCGTGAAAATTGGAAATAGCTGCCAATTGAACCTTGATAGTTGATACTGAAAAGCCTTGATTGAAAAGGGAAGTTAGAAATTTCAGTACTTCTGATACGGGAATAGTGATGGGATCCAGACCCCGGAGTTGAGCCCAAATAGCAAATCTTTTCCATTTGCTAGAATACAATTTCTTTGTAGCAGACTTGTGGGCCGATAAAATGTGTACAACTTCCGGATCCAAGGCATGATTCCTGACTATAGTCGGAAGAGGAGGAGCCAAGCCGTCAATTTTAAGGTGTGTAGGGACTGGTGGAAAAGTCCCGACTGATGAACCAATAGGTCTGGGATCTGATCCAGGAACCATGGACCTTCCAGTGCATATTTCTGAAGATAGGGGAACCATACCTGACGAGGCCAGTAAGGAGCAACTAAGATCATTTTGCTCCTCAAGAGAGACGCCTTTTGGATCACCCTGGGAAGGAGAGGAACTGGAGGAAAAGCATACAGCAAGCCGGTGGGCCACGGACGGGCTAGTGCGTCCATAGGGCTCTTCCCCGGAGCCAGGGTGAGGGAGAAGAACTTTTTGCACTTCGCATTCAGCGGGGTAGCGAAGAGGTCGCAACACGGAACTCCCCATTTGCTGAAAATCTGATTTGCGACTGTAATGTTCAGAGACCACTCGTGTGGAGAGAGGATAGTTCTGCTGAGTCTGTCGGCTATCACATTGGACTTGCCCGGGATATGAGTCGCCACTAGAAAGCGTTTGGTCGACACTGCCCATTCCCAAACTCTCATGGCCTCTCTGCAAAGGGGGTAGGATCTGGTCCCTCCCTGTTTGTTCAGGTACCAGACAACTGACATGTTGTCGGAGTGAACGGCAATTGCGCCCTGAGGGAGGTAATCGTGAAGGGCTTGTAGGGACAGAAGCACCGCCCTCATTTCTAGGATGTTGATATGAAGTAGGGTCTCTTCCGAATGCCATTTGCCTTGGACTGACCTGCCCAGGGAATGCCCCCCCCCACCCCATCTGGGAGGCGTCCGTAGTCAAAGTGGCCACAGGAGGAGGTGGAACAAAGGGTCGTCCCTGATCCAGATTGGAGGGCACCAGCCACCAGCGAAGGTCCCGTTTGCAGGTTTCCGTGATCCATATGAAGTGACTGAGAGGGAGATCCTGAAAGGACCACTGAGTTGAAAGAAGCCACTGGAGAATTCTCATGTGCAACCTTGCTAGGGGAACTAGAAGAACCGTGGCGGACATGGATCACAAAAGCTGCAAGACCATTCTGGCTGGGGCTTTGGATCTGGGA